>NW_003216707.1:0-1711 GCF_000006405.1 Perkinsus marinus ATCC 50983
CCATCGAGACAATTCTTGTGGTGATGGGGTTTGAACTCACACTCTCTCCTAACTAGGACCTGGCAGTCCTCATAATAATACGGACAGAATCCCTTGGTGCCCGATTCGTGTCCCCGCTTCCACGATAGAGAGCTCAAACTACTCCCCGCGATGACTCTGGCGTAGGCCTCAGAGTCTTGAATTTCACTGAGGCAAATGACGATGGCTCTGTTATATGCCACTTTCCGCTCTCTCGCGACAGAGCGCGCTCGATCAACCAGGTTTTTCCTTAGCTCTATGTCGAATGATACAAAGGCACGGTCGTTAGTGACATTAGCTAGCTTGCTTAGCAAGCCTTGTAGCCGGCTCACGTAATTGAATCCTGCTAGTAAGGCTTCTGAGTCTACTGTGGTGGCTAACGCACATAACCAGGGTATCAACGCGCTCGGTAACTCCACCACATTGTGAGGCGTTTCAATTCACGATAAGTTGGAGGGTGCTACACCATGGCTCTAATACGCTGTTCTCCAATCCTCATTCTTTCTGGAGGCTCACCTCCTAGGCGCTCATAAGCCATTCCATGAAATTCTGTCAGGAGCAGCAGCTGCCCCGCAGCTCATAAGCCATACTCAGGATAATGATGATGTGTTACATCCCACCTCCTATACCGGTGACTCACATTTCCATTCAGCAACGAATAGACAAGGCGAGTTCTTACGATGTGGATAACCGCCAACCAAATACGAGCGGAATATAAACCAACTCCACTACTCAACGAGATATAAACTTTTTCAAATCGCTATGCTAGATGGTAAGCGAAGTCAGACTCACGCTGCAACCCGATATTTCGAGCCAGGCAAGTCAACGTTCACTTCCCGCGAAACACACGATTTTTGCTATTAGGATACTATCCATCCTCCTTGCTATGCTATATGTCGGATGTATTATGTCCCAGTCATCCGCGCAACGTGGATCTATAGTATAGATTCTATAAACGTTGTGTGGAACACGATGTCATTCAGCCCCGATTGGAGACATCCAATTTTCTTATAACATTGATATCCAGCTTCAACGAGCTTCAACCAGCTCTCAAACTATTGCATCTAACCTTGTCACTGGTAAGTTCTCAGCGAGGAATTCTCACATTATCACCCTCCGTTATCCCCATTCTCATGAAATTGAGTCAGGCGAGCCAACATCCGCGCATCAGAACATCTCAAGAAGAGGTTATACATCATATTTCGTATCACGTGCCGATGATTTAAAACCTTGTATCAGTTCAACGAATGCTTGTGGAACCCATTGACAGAGCAAATAGAGCTCATTTGCAATGCGACGTCACTACCCGAGGTTCAATCCACTAAAAGCAATACAAAAATGCTATAATCACTCTATTAGATGGTAAGTAAAGGCAGACTCACGCTGCAGCTCGATAAGTTCGAACCAGGCAAGTCCACGTTCACTCTAGAGTCGAGAAGCCTAACAAGGCAAGTCAACATTCACGCGCCCGAACCTCGTATAGTATATTATATTTCGTACTACGCATACGTGATGTATTTTATACCACGTACCGATGATCACAAATCACATGATGTGATTCACATCAGTTCAAAAATATTTCAGGGACTCACTGACGAGACGAAATTGACCCCGCAATGCGAAACTTAGTTACCAGTACTCACCGAGATCCAAAGATTGACATTCAACCACCACATCAGTCAGGGGTTGAGTT
>NW_003216519.1:0-1263 GCF_000006405.1 Perkinsus marinus ATCC 50983
TTTCCATCAAGGAATTTTCGAGGGGTAGAGTAATCACTCATGTAATCCGGCGAAACAGTCACAGACATCAACATGATCGGAAGTTAAATCATCGCCCTGCTGGCCCAATGGATAAGGCGCCACCCTCCTAAGGTGGAGATTCCGAGTTCGATCCTCGGGTAGGGTAGATAAGTTCACTGAGAATCATTAGAAGACGACTCGATTGAGCTGGCTGTAAACGACACAGTGAGGAGTGCAATTTTGAATGAAAATAGGTCAAATGGAGGACTAGTCGAATTGCGTATATGGGTGTGTAGCTCAGTGGTAGAGCGGCTGACTGCAGATCAGCAGGTCCTCGGTTCAAATCCGGGCGTGCCCTTTGAACCTTCGCAAAATTTCCATCAAGGAATTTTCGAGGGGTAGAGTAATCACTCATGTAATCGGCGAAACAGTCACAGACATCAACATGATCGGAAGTTAAATCATCGCCCTGCTGGCCCAATGGATAAGGCGCCACCCTCCTAAGGTGGAGATTCCGAGTTCGATCCTCGGGTAGGGTAGATAAGTTCACTGAGAATCATTAGAAGACGACTCGATTGAGCTGGCTGTAAACGACACAGTGAGGAGTGCAATTTTGAATGAAAATAGGTCAAATGGAGGACTAGTCGAATTGCGTATATGGGTGTGTAGCTCAGTGGTAGAGCGGCTGACTGCAGATCAGCAGGTCCTCGGTTCAAATCCGGGCGTGCCCTTTGAACCTTCGCAAAATTTCCATCAAGGAATTTTCGAGAGGTAGAGTAATCACTCATGTAATCGGCGAAACAGTCACAGACATCAACATGATCGGAGGTTGAATCATCGCTCTGCTGGCCCAATGGATAAGGCGCCACCCTCCTAAGGTGGAGATTTCGAGTTCGATCCTCGGGTAGGGTAGATAAGTTTAGTAAGAATCATTAGAGGACGACTCGATTGAGCTGGCTGTAAACGACACAGTGATGAGTGAAATTTTGAATGAAAATAGGTCAAATGGAGGAATAGTCGAATTTTGTGGATGGGTGTGTAGCTCAGTGGTAGAGCGGCTGATTGCAGATTAGCAGGTCCTCGCTTCAAATCCGGGCGTGCCCTATGAACTTTCGCAAAATTTTCATCAAGGAATTTTCGAGAGGTAGAGTAATCACTCATGTAATCGGCGAAACAGTCACAGACATCAACATGATCGGAAGTTGAATCATCGCCCTGCTGGCCCAATGGATAAGGCGCCACCCTCCTAAGGTGGAGATTCCG
>NW_003210698.1:0-1046 GCF_000006405.1 Perkinsus marinus ATCC 50983
CACACCCTTTGACACTCGGTAGCTGTAGGTATCATACGAAATTGGTCGACCTTATTATCCTTCACAATACCGCAGAATCCTCTTTCTATATATTGTTGGAGCGCCTTCTCAAACGAGACCTTCTGAACATCATTCAGCCTATCGAAGGCCCTTGCTCCCCTCTCTGCTGCTTGCCGATAATTCATCTTGGGTCTCCCTTCGTTAATCCACGGGACTCTCATTATTGGCCTGCCAAGTATGGCAATACCATCATAGCACCATACCCTCTCTAAAGCTTCCCATGGAGGCTTGGTGTCTAGTAGAGGTCCTTGATCATCTTCTACCGTTTTGTTGAGGGTGTCAATACCATCATCTATTTTTTGTGGGGAGTTTAAATCTTCCATCCTTTCACCCATAGTATCAGAGTCCCTGTCCACGAGTTCGTCGTCATTGGGGCCAGCAACACAAGATACCTTACTGGTTCTCCTCTCTACCATTGACGAATCTTGACAAGGGAACCGTAACCAAAACCATAAGGATGTAGGGCTCTCAAGTTTCCCCACGGTGACATAATCAGCATTCACTCCTTGAACCTTATCCGCTCTCACCAACTGATTTATAATATAGACCTGATAGTTCACCAATATTTCATTTGTTGGATGTTCCCACCCTTGAAATATTTCTTCAGGGAAATAATCAACCTTATCGGAGAACTTCACCTTCCCTTTAACTTTAATAGGATCCACAGGTCCAACGTTGGTCTGGATATAAGTTCCTTCAGAGATGACGTGAACAGATGTCTTCAATTTTGCCAATGTTGGACATCCTAGTAACAGCGGAACAGTTAAACAGTCATCAGTGACTATAAACTGATCCGTAATAGAAATATCAGGTGTAGTAATACGTAACATAACCGCACCATATATCCTCAACTTACCACCATCTGCCACGACAATGGGAGGGGTAACCGTAGTATCGATAGCACCATCCATACCCAGCCTCTCTAATGTAGATATAGTGACTAGCGATAATTCGGCTCCTGTGTCGAAGAGCGCGGTAATAGTCTC
>NW_003208776.1:0-1324 GCF_000006405.1 Perkinsus marinus ATCC 50983
TTGGAAGTATGATCACGACGACAGCCTATTCCCTAGTCTCACCATCGAACAACGAGTAGTCTCTTCCGTACTATCAACCCCTTTACTGAAGTCTCCACAGGTCATCGGATGGGCATGCTGTTTCACCGCGGGTACCCTCATTACGATCGGCTCCTTCGGTTCATTTACTCTCCTTCTCCTGGGCAGACCGACCAGATTTGCACTAGCGTAGTGGATAAGAGTTGCTCGTACAGAATCTCCAGCTCACATCAGTTTGAACCATGGGTGAAACACTGACAAAATTTTTAAATTTTCGGGAAAAAAACTTAATCTAGTAGTTATCATCATGATGGTATGGTGTAAGCCTTCAATGTGAAAGCCATTGAGCTTTACTTTGCACTACTACTACTACTACTACTACTACTACTACTACTACTACTGTGACTACCTTTAGTACTAGACTCTGGGGGTTAGGTCTGATGACATCGAGTTCACTGCGTTAAGCAACGCTCTACCTATTCGAGACCAGGATCGTTATATACCTTGTAATAGGTACACACTGGGTAATGTACTACAGCTGGTATCTACTATGTTTCTAGTAGGGCCACTACGACAAGTGAAGTGCATGTTCCGAAATAACAGAGTCATCGCTGCTGGAATGTGAGTGAGGGGTAGCTTTGAGTGAACACTAGGCTAGGTTAGACTGAGAAATAGAGCAGTTTCCGTTGGCAGTTGTCATCATTCTAGGGAATGAAATAGATGTCAACTTTCCTCAGCTGAGCTTAGGGTTTCCCTCTTGTGGAATTTCACATGCGAACCAGTATGAATTTCTTTCAAAATTTCCTCGGAATTTTCATACTGTCTCCAACACATGTAGTTGGACCGCGGACTGCAGTCATCTGAATTCTCGATCAATTGGGCAACCGTAACTGCTCCTAAGGAAAGAGTCACTTCTAACGATTCACCATAGTGTCTGTGCGGTTATTCGACGCAAACGGTGCTGAGACGATGTCCCTCTCGTAACTTGATAACATGTCGGTTTTTGTGAATATGTCAGAGCTTAGAGCTGATTATGTGTGTTGGGAGTAGTATGTGTTGGTGGCAGAGTTATGAAAATTTTGAGGAAATTCTTAGAGTAATCTTTCTGTGCATTTCTTGCTGAATTCGTGTGAATTTTTCCCTGAGGAAACTCCTGAGCTCAGCTGAGGGAAGCGAACATATATTCATTCAAGCCTGAGATAGGATACGAAAGTCGCTCAAGAGAGGTGTACTCTGGAGTGCACCACATAGGGGAACTTTCTCTTCCATCACCAGGGTGGTGTTACACTACTGGTGCGTGTGCCAA
>NW_003208909.1:0-1108 GCF_000006405.1 Perkinsus marinus ATCC 50983
GAGTAGGCGCATCTGACTGGGAGAGACTGGGATTCGGCTTCTGCAGGGCTGGATTCTATGTTCTTGATCTCGGAAGGAATGGTTGTGAGATTCGGATGAACACTGATGTTCTCGGAATGCGCACTGAGTATCTTGAGGTGCTCACCGTTTCTCTCGTTTTTGGTGGAGCCGCGCCACACTGGTTTACGTTGAAACGGCTATGGGAATCTTGCTGGTGAGCACACTGGTGGTTCGGTTACCTATGAGTATGGCTCGTAAGTGCTTACCGCTGGTCTGATTTCCCCAATGTATAGTATCGTTTATAGTCGTTTGTTCTGCCTTTGGTATGTTGCACGACCCGAGGATATCGATCCATGTTCCGACTTTGCTCGAGTCGGGGGACGACGAAGAGTTCTATGTCAGCTGTTCTCATTCTGTACTCGATGTCTGCCCCGATCCGGTCCATTGTGAATGACTTCGTTGGAGCTACCGTGGCCCAATTAGGAAAGTGGATCTTTTGCTTATTTTCTGTCCCGTAGCCTCGATACCCGTGTATCGTGGCTCGGTTGACCTTTGCTAGACTCTATCTTTCCGTCAGCTATTGTCATCGTCCTTATTATTGTGAAGTCTGAGGGTTGGCTCAGGTTTTGGGGGGGACGAGGTGTTGTGGGTCCAGTTTGCCTGCACCCTTGTAATCTCATCAAACCTTCGCCTTCCTCAGTATAGCGAATGAGCCCAATATCGATTACTGTGCTGCTAAGTCTGTGGTATTCGTACAGAACTTAAGTGCAGGTAGTGCGCTTATTGTTATTGTCCTAGGGTCGTAGTATTGGTTGCTCTAGCTCGAGTTCCCTTGTTGTGTTGTTCTTAGAGTTCATCAACCGATACCCCGACACTAGGTGGCCCGCACAACGGGCCTCAGAACAGAACACTGCCCACGAGCGATCATCCTAAGTAGTGCTGATCACTGATTAGCACTGACATGCCCCCCGGATGATCGATAGTAGGGACGAGTGTTGAAATAGTGGACCTCCTTGATGATATCGGGAGTCACCGATGCAGGAGGAACGTTCGACTTCACCAACTGAAGAGTAACCCCACCAAAATTCGGTGAACTCGATAGACCTCG
>NW_003204090.1:0-3081 GCF_000006405.1 Perkinsus marinus ATCC 50983
TGATGATATACACAATTGGTGTAGAAGCTAACGATCTATGGATCATCCCCAAGGACCCACCTGTGAGGCTGTACTTGGCTGCGTTATATCTTCTTCCCCTACAAGATCATCCATGTCTAGTAGGTTTACACACTTGAATATGCCAAGATTCTGAGCTTGGTGGTCAGAAGCTACAGGCGAGGTCAGGCAACCTACACTTGGGGGCCTCAGGGCAGGCTCAGACTGTTGTCGGGCTCTTAGGGCATCACCCGAAAAGAATTTGAAGTCATCCTCGTCGTCACTATCACCATTCCCCTCATCGAGCGACTCGAACGTCGTGATAGATTGGGATTGGCCTGATGTAAGGCATCGGGTATCGAGGATTACTGCATGATGAAGATATACTAACACCCATCCTACTCACCCATGGTGGGCCGTAGCGTCGGGGAGCTCGCTGGTCCAGAGAAGAACCTAGGAGTCTGTAGTACTTAATGACCAGAGAGGCTACCATTGTGTGCTACCAGTCATCCTTAGGCTGTTGTGCAGCTTTCTTTTTCGCCAATAATGCATTGCGTTTTTCCGCTTTTAGTTGCTTGGCGGATACACCGACAGGGGAGGCCTTCGCAACTGGTGACGCTTTCTTCCGAAATTGAGCAGCGAGTGCCTGAGGCAAACCTATGGCGGTGAACTCCTAACAGCAGTAGAAGCTGGGTAACATGAAATACGATGCCCCCTTTAGTGTATAAGTGGTGTCGACACACTCTACTATATCGATAGTACCACCTCGTCGATAATTCCCTGATGTTGGTCCCATGGTAAGCCGCAGTCGCGGCATTTCTCCTTTTTGAATGTATTAGAAACGAAGCGGGTACACCCTTGTGTATTGGGTTGGAGATCCATTTGAGATCAGGGTGAAAATGAAAAGTACTACTGCACTAACTGTATCCATATAAGCATGAACCAAATGACCAGACCACTGATGATGACAACCCAACCACGATGACGGTGAAAGTGATGAGAATTACGAGATGATGTAGTGGCTGACAGGACTTGTATTCCTGTCTTATTGTATGCTACTATCACTCGACGTATCTCGGTGGTGTCCTTACCTCGGCACCATTCCCCATCCATTCTACGCTAATATGCCACCATGCATGAGGATTTTGCTCTGAGGCGAGCAATGCTTACTGCTCATGTTCAGTACCACAACTTGGGAGTGGTAGAGCACACCATCGGTCTCGACCGAAGGGCCTCACTGACCACAGTAGACCAGTATCCCTAAACATACCAGGCTTCACTGAAGAGAGTACTCAGCACTTGACTGTCGATAACGGTATCGAATGGGAGACAAGATCCATCCACTCATGTGGTCTCATGTGTATGGCTGGAGAGATTCAGTTGGGAAAGGCGAGTAGCCCTGTTTACACCGCAGCCTCGTTGCTGCAGGGTATGTTACACTGTCAGCAGGGGGGTATCCGCAAATTAGGATCGCAACGTAGAGTATGGATAGTAAACGCTTACTCCTCCCTTTTTGGATCGTCTAATGCTTTGAAAGTCGACCCCGCCTGAAGTGTGGCTGTGCCAAAGTGGCTCTCGAAGGTGGATTCTTGGGACTGCAAGTGAGATCTGGTCGTGCCGAGGTAGCGAACATGGTCGAGCTCCTCATAGCAAGATGAGCGGATTTCATCCCTATAGGGTTAAACTTGAATACCAGTTCTACAATGGGAGTTCACCGTTCCGAGCAGGTACTCGGAGTGTGATAGGAAGCGTCGGAACAAATCGTTGGAGCACAGCCTGCCTCCCTTATGGACTTACTTTTTACCCTGTTTCGATGGTAGTCAAGCCACTTGCCATCTTGAAAACTGGAGTAAGATCTCTCAGCTCTGAGATGTTTCCATCACCTTCGGTATGTCGGATTCAAGGAGATGGTCCCCGAAGCCTTACCACAAGGGAATAGGGTAGGTTCACAGGTAGATTGTGCAAGCGTACTAACCGGATAGTCACGTCTTCATCCTCATCTTCGAGATCCTAACCTGGTACTTCCCAGGTAATGCAACAGTGGTTCGCAAAATTCCCTAAACGAGGATCGCCATACATGTTCCAGCGAATACTGGTTGTAATACGCTGAATACGCATGATTCATACGCAAATCGGGTTTGTTGAAGAGATGATTTCTAGCGAGTTGATCCGTTGGGAAGTCCTTGACAAGAGGATCCAAGACGGAAAATACACTTACTCCTGGTATTGCTTGAACGAGTCAAAAGAGATTGCGCAGTAATGCCAAACGCATGATCTGCATCATTGATTTCAACCAACTTTTGCAAGCGTAATCGCTCAAGTGAAGTTTGCGCGTGCGGGCGAGCGAGTGTCGCAGTATGGTTAGCGCTCGCACGAAAACTGTTGTCGGAATCTTTCCGCTACGAAGTGCCGGGGGTCCGTCTGAGAGAGCTTGTAAGGAACTATACCGCTAACCATTCACTAACGCAGAAGCATACAGTCTAAATACCCACCAAAGGTAGCATACCTTGGTGAATTAGTAAAACATGGTAACCCAATTTCTCATACACTAGAATTTGCCTCTGTCTGTCCTTACACTATGGATTCACCACCAGAACTGCAACTTCTCATATATTCGCGGCATGAAGATAAATCAATGAAAGAAGATAAAGTTGTACGAGAACTATCAGATGGGACGAGTGTAGAACACATGTCGACAACTGCTGCGGACAATTCTGAACTGAACCGAAACGATCCCATCTTCGACGCCTGGGACTGGACCCCATCAACAGCATCATCGAGGAGTACGATGACGACGATGCCGGATCTGCTGCCATTCATTGACTTCTCCCCAGAACCTATCATTGGGGAACCGTTGCATGGTGGTCATGAAGATGCTACCGTACTGTGCAACACCATTATACACAATGGGACTCTTTGGGAGCCCAATAGCCTTGAAGTGAGGCCTCTGAAGAAACAACGGAACAACAAGTCTAGAGCGCGAAATGGCGTACCCCAGCTAGGAGAGGCTGGGAGAGCTCAGCTCAAGTCTGCGATATCTGCTGCTATCCGCGGGGAGATGAGAAGAAGATCATATGTCGCGAA
>NW_003215306.1:0-1216 GCF_000006405.1 Perkinsus marinus ATCC 50983
TGTCGACTTACATATCTTTTTCAAACCGACATATACATGGAATGAAGATTTTCCAGAGTGAAGGATGGTCGATTACACATGTATATGCTCCGGCTCCAGCATGGAGCAGCTGCTTTCTTTCATTATACATGCGTGCACCCTTATGGTGCGCGCAAACCTAGCTCCCCGGATTGATCTCGATATGTTGTGGCCGAACGGCGCGTCTTTTACGACGCATCGAGTCTTCAAGATGGAGATTTCAGTTAATATTAGAGATAATGAGTTAAAAAAATTCTTCATGTCAGTTTGAATTGTACCACCGAGTGGCGTTGGTTAATTTAGATTCCCGTAGTGTGCACCTGTACAACGTTGGTACTAGTAGATGCATTCTGAGAAGGACTCCGGGCGTTTCCGGCTTGCCCTGCTAGCTATTCGGAGCTGTATGGGACGCGGGCCGCGTCACGCGGCATTTCCTGTGATGAGCTCTCCTTATTCTAACTCCCTTGAAATACAGAGTTAGAGTGCAGTAAGGCCCATACCTGGCCTTACTGAAGAAAATCCAGACCACTACACCCAAGAGCCAAAGTGGTGATGCATTGATCTTCCTGAGTGGGGCACAGGAGATTGAATGCTTATTGCGGAGTGAGCGGAGCTTATGTTACTGCTCACGAACACTCGTGTGCGTGCGTGCGTGCGTCCGTCCGTCCGTCCGTCCGTCCGTGCGTGAGCAAAAATCCCGACCCGACCAGGGCGATTCAGAAGACAAACAGGGTATCATTCTGTCACCCGTTGACTGCTTATCAGCGTAAAAATATAGCGAAAGTGTGCCTGTTGCTTCGCCCGCTCATTTTTGACGAAACGATTCTTCGCACGAGAGATGAACTATTAGCTCAGTACGTTAGTGACCACGCTCTCAATCGAACGACCCAGGGTCGGATCCCACGATGATTACTTTCATCATATGTCCCCATGAGGAGAGAGTGGTCGGCCACGTCGACGACACCAGCCAACCTTCGGCAACTTCTTGTTTTTTAGTAACCCAATTTACAAAATAATTTCAATTAGAGCCCGCTGTATTCTTGACAGGAAGCTCAGCGAGACCTGGTGCAACGCTATACGAGATGAGCCCGAGATCTCACGTATGTCGATACCTGTAACAGCATACCACTCGTATCGCAATTGATGGTATTCGCTTTGTGATCGACAGTGGTAAAGTTGAAGAGCTGAGTGTGGATGC
>NW_003203199.1:0-915 GCF_000006405.1 Perkinsus marinus ATCC 50983
CATCGAGCATGGCGTGCCCTACTCGTACGATGACTCGACAAAATATGTGACCGTCACGGATACGAGCAAGCTGCAGGATCTGATCACCAAAATAGATGCTCCCCTGAAGGCCTCTGATCTCGCTCATCTACGTTATTATAACAAGAGTTTGCTTGTCGTTGCTCTCAAGAACTTTCCCCTGGAACCATGTTAGCCCAGGTCAGTGACCCAGTTCTCGCTGAGATCTGTGAGAATCTCATAGTAAGACTCAGGCAGGCATCAGTGCAAGGTTTTCCGAGCACTGCTCCTTGTAGAACTCTCGTTATTATCACTATTTTAAGTTCGATTTTTTTCCAGCGATCTCTCTTTCGCTACGTTTTTTCTCCGATGAGTTCAGGAATCCTGAATCAGGATGAGCGGTTGATAATTTCGCATTACCTGGTCTACTAGATTGAGTACGGTAATGAGATCCTCAACTCAAGCTTGTCCATGGAGTATCGAGTCCAGATATCGATACAGCGACTATTTGAAGTTCAATCTTTGTTTTGTTGGTTAAGTCCGAACACGATACCTGCTTGACTCTCTTGTACCAAAAACAAGGCAAGAAGGAATTCTCGTACATAAATCAGACTTAGCGAAACACATACAGCTTCAGGGGACGCTACGGATAGATATTTATGACACTGAAGTTAATAGCTGTTTCGAGAATCATGGCCATGAGACCAATAGCCCCACCTAGCTCAAGAATGGTTTATCTATACCGCCATGAGGGGCTTTTGCTGCCATAAGAGATTGTAGAGTCGTCGCGATTACGTCACTCACCATCATCTGAAACCGCTCGAAAGGGTTCATATTCTACTACTTAGTACTCGTCTGGTATAGAACATGATATGAACGCCAGTGAGTTTACACTCTGTCCTCAAGAAAGTGATGACG
>NW_003214128.1:0-1500 GCF_000006405.1 Perkinsus marinus ATCC 50983
CACGTCTGGGAAGTACAGATAGTTTGATCGCCGCATGGCTGATCGCCACCGAGGCAGGTTGGACGAGGGAGCCACCACTTACAATACGAAGCCTCATCATGGAGACTCTGGCACATCGTGTCACAGGCTGGCTCATACGTTCCATCACCAGTAGGAACCACATCAGTCGGTGTAACTGTTACAGGAGGACCGCAGATAGCGACCGTACCACAAGGCTGATCTCCCCCATGACAAATCGGTGGGCTCAAATCCAGTTTACAATAAGAGGCACCACCATTGAGTCCCTGGCAGTAGATATCACAAGTGTTCTGCAAAGTGGCAATGTCGACCGTACTTGTTGGAGTCGTGGTGGCAGGAGGCGACGTGGTGGTGCTGACTTGAAGACGACGGAGACTCCCTAACACCGCTGGAGAAAGAGCGCTGACAGCAAGGAAGGTGAGCATAGGTTGTAGGGATAGATCGAATACTGACACATTGGACGTTGCCTCCACCGCTCTGACTGCAGGAGCGTGAGTTGCGCTCGATCTCGGGGAAACTTCAATAATTGCGCCCTTGAGAATTCCGACGGGGTTTCTGAATTTGATTCTGGAGCTCGAATTATGTCTTCCTTCTTTGCAGTCGGGATCGGTTTGTCCGAAACGGGAAGATCCTAGTATCCTCCATTGTGCGCAAATTCTCCTATTCGCGGCTTTCTTGAGGTCTAGTAGTCTCCGGGATTACTTCATGCGGATGTTTTTCAATCGGGCTTACTCATCACTTGAGTGAAGACGGCTAGTTGGTCTTATACAGTAGTAATGCGATAGTACTCCAGCTTCCGGAGCTTCGTTCCGGTTGGCATCGAAGAACTAATCCTCCAGCGCTCGTGCAGATTTATCGGAATGACAGACCTCGCCATGCACACCGGTCGCCATGGGTTCGCGTTCACATATTTCGAGATTTGAGAATACCATAGCGACCCGAATCGGATCAGTCGATGCTGGCAAAAGGGCAACAAGAATGAAGTTTGACTTATATCCCGGTTGAAAAGCTATCCCGTTGGTGCTATCGTTGGATCAACACTCGATTCGAATGAGGTAGATTGTGGTGAGTGCTGTGTGGAATCCACAGTGGATGGAAGGAATTTTCGGAGAAGTGCAAAGTTATTTGCTGCTGCGTATTGGATATTTCGTTGGGAACTGTGGAACGTAGGGAAATATGGGAGAAGGGGGCGCATTCGAATCTGCCATCCGCAGGCCGAGGAATATTGGAATTTCACAGGGTCTGAACTGCGGGTTTATCGTGATGTTTGGGAACACTCAAGCAGGATATGTCGCCAATAGAGAACAGACGGAATGAGGCAAAGCATCCAAGGACAATTCGTGCACATTCCGAGTTGGCCACATATTAATATTATGTCTATTGGAATGCTGAATATCTTAATCGAGTCATCGGTGCGGTGGGAATTCCCGACTCGGGGAAGGTATAATGGCGCACAGGCAACTGACATCTCGACATGCATTC
>NW_003216775.1:0-2059 GCF_000006405.1 Perkinsus marinus ATCC 50983
GATCAGCTTTAAACCGATTCATGCAATGATCCGTCCCATTCCTGTGTGCCGTTCTGTATGTTTCCCCTGGACATATCACAATTTATATCCAAGCGCTTTGTGCGACAACTTAGCGCACGCCCAGCCATGTATTTTGACAGTAGTTTCTAGCTACACTATTGATATCAGAATGCTCGCATCGCTCCAGAAAGCTGCTACTACTACTGCCGCCACTGCCGCTCGAATGGCTGCCCCGGCTGCTCGCCGATTCGCGGTAAGTGCGGTGAGTTGTGGCGGCCGGGTATTTATGTCCGGTTTAGGTCACAGTTGCCGGCTCTGAGGCTGCTGCCAAGCAGCAACTATCCACTGCTTATCCTCCTCTCAAGGTTGCATGGTTCACCGCTTCTTGGTGCGGTCCTTGCAAGCAAGTGACTCCTTATGTAAGTCATAGTGGAACTCTATTGTTTCGGATCTGCCTGTGTGTTGGATTCTTGGTTGTTTCCTGTGTCCGAATTGTTGCTTTCTCAGATTGAGAACCTTGCGAAGAACAACGAGAAGGTGTCTTTCATCAAGATCGACATTGATGACTTTGATGATATGGCTCAGGAGAACAAGGTCATGTCCGTGCCTACGTTCGCCTTCTATAAGGATGGCAAGGAGGTAGGACTATCGGATAGTTCAGTTTTTTCCACTCTGTTGATATGTGCTCACCGCGGTATCTCAGGTTCAGCGTGTGACCGGAGCTGATCCCGTGAAGATCGAGGAGATTGTCAAGCAACTATGTCAGTAAATGGCTCAGAGTAACCCCTACGGTGGGTGATAAAAATTTGCTCTGCCGCGTTGGATTTCTTGGTAACAATCCCTTGATGTTATGTGCCATCGTTTTCGAATCAATGAATACCATTTATTGTCTGATTCTGAACATACTGAGTGTTTAGTGGTTCTAGTGGGGTTGACTGGACTGTTGATTTGTGGACATTCGTCTTGAATCCGAATAGAGAAGCTTATTAGCTATCGAAGTGCTAACAAAAGTGAAGGAAAGCCAATCTTTCGAGGAGCGGTTAGAGAACAACGAAATTTAAACGTTAAACTTTACAGTACCTGAGATTTGACTGAGCTTAGTGGAGCTCCACAACTTGCTCTCCAGGATTCAAGTCGGGAGTATGGCTGGATGGTCACCCATTGGTTTTTCATTTCTTGATGACTCATCTAATATTTGGCGGCTTGGTTAAACTAGCATCGATATAAAATCGTATGAAAGTAGTTCGGTGGACTGAATAGACACTGCTCATTTCCAGAATACTGTTTCTGTTTTATTGGTCGGAATTTGAGTTGTGATACTCTGTGCCCATCTAAATTGATTCAGACGTCCATGAGTACAACTAGAAGAACACAACAAGTTATAACTGTCATTCACTATTATTATAACAGACAGTTTGGGTCTTGAATTGCTGTAACTTATCAGCAGTTGTAACAGCAGACTACATCGTAGCCATCTGATTATAGAAACTGCTCTAGAACATCTCCGCTTATTAACCAAAATGAACCGAGGAACGAAGCTGGACGGGGCCCAACCTGAGAAGGCCACTTGACCACGAGTGCCTTTGACGGACCTACCACCACTCCACGCCTTTTTATAACGACCGAGCCTTCGATGGCTGGACTAGAAGATTTCTGTTCTTCCCTCTGCTTCACAGCTTCGGTGATATGTGCTATAGTGCTGAACTCTCTTGGTTTCAGCCAGAGCTTGAGCTGAGATGAACAAGGTCGCAGGTTCAATCCCTGGACCTGCCATTTTCTTACCAAATGCCTTTCCGGCAAAGACGTGTGATCGTCCATAACTCCAATCAGCTCATTCACGGAGCCCTCCAAAAGCAACGAGCCGTTCTTGCGTATCAACTCGTGAGTATTTATGATACCCTAAAAGCACCATACGAGTCGTAGCGATATACGCCTCTCTTGAACTCACTTCAGTGGAGCTCTCACCGTCCGCACCGGGACCAACGACGAGGAAGCCAACTTCCCATTTCGTTTCGTGAGATATCGAGGCACAAGCGCAGGAATCTGTGTCTCTGCTATC
>NW_003212260.1:0-1326 GCF_000006405.1 Perkinsus marinus ATCC 50983
GAGTAGAATTGCTGCGGAGCGCCGCATATGAGTTCTGAATACAATTGACCTGAGCTCTCGATGCGAAATTCGTACGAAAAATGTGTTACTACCAAGAGACTCAGCTTCGAATGGAGTAAGTATTATTAGGGATACAGTGCGAACCAAACCGTTATGCAAATCACCTTTTCAAGATAACTTGTCCATTTAGGAGAGTTAATTTGAGAATTTGAGACGTAATGATAATAAAAATTTCCGTGACAGTAAATTTTTGTCAAACTTACGTGCGTAATGTCAAACTTGTGCGGTATATAGTCGATCTTGATTGTGGTATATTCTGGTAGTGTCAAACATGAGTTTTTAGTGCCTGACTTGATCATAGCAAAATAGAAGAGACTGACTTGGATTTTCATTGTCAATCTTGATTGTAACATAATTAGATTATGACGTAGTTGACTTCTCAAAGTCGAACTTGATTGTAACACAATCGAGTTGTGACATACTTGAATTCTCAAGGTCAAAATTGCTTATAACACCGTCATGCTTGCCTGCTGACTTGTCAAACTTGCACGGGAAAAGGTGAAGTTACGTTAGATTACGAGGTTAACACGCCTTTAATCTTTCTGAAATAATACAATATTATTGCAATACACTCGCTCGAACATTCTTAAATATGATCCTTTCGGTACACCCTACATTTCGGCTCCGCCCCCAAAATGCTACCAATATGAATATCGTGATGGCATCTATGAGATAGATCAGAGAGTAGCTTGCGCAGCTTCATCATTCGCCGGAGCTCAAACTTCGGCAGATACTTCTCATCAAGCTTGGGTGATCGACGGAGCCTCCACGCATTAAGCTGGGAATAGGTCAAAATCCACAATGATCCAAATTCATAACCGTCATTAGTTAATACAGCGATCTCTTCGAGAAGAACGTCTAGAAGTTCCACAGCAAGAAGCAAACCGCAGAGCGCTAAACGAGCAATAGTCCATGAGGAGTTCAGAGTACGTGGACGTGCAACAATTCTCCTACCAGTCGAAATCGCTCTTGCATCGGCACAGATACAACTTGTCCCAACCACATCACAGAAGATTACAATGCCGGAGCGGATATCAGTGAAACGAGGCTGAGGTGGAAGTTCACCATTAACAAATGCTCGAATACTTTCAGCTACCTCAGCTGGGACATCAGCAGAATCGAACGTAGAGGTCAGCTGAGCCGCTTGTCAAAGAAGCCATCTTTCCCTCGCCGCTGCCTCGATCTGGATACCAAGTGGATCAAAATATCGACCCAAGCTCTGAAAACAGTCACGTCTAGTCCTAAGAGGACGTTCACTAACATCAG
>NW_003211891.1:0-1058 GCF_000006405.1 Perkinsus marinus ATCC 50983
TGCGAAGGACTGTTGTGATGTCCGAGTTCCCAAATTGGGAGTTTTTGGACATCACTCCTGATCTGCCGGCGGCGATCAGGATGACTGACATTTCGATATATTTTGGGTATTCGATAGCTGCCAAATCGGTCAGCGTCGAGTATTCCGGTTTATTCGAAGGATTCATGATATTGAAAAATATCATTGATTTTCATGGGGTTTTGTATTAGTACCCGCTCATTGTGGGAAAGTCGGGTGGATTTATCCTACCCGCAAATCTAATACAAGATTTGCATGATGCAGCAATAGACCAAGGTTAGTATATCAGTTGTATTTATACGACTAGTTATGCAAACCCTTTGTGTTTTTTGTTGCGACTCTTGGCGTGAACCGGAAGACCGGACCTCGCTTTCGACTATTCATCTTTGATGGATATGAGATCGCAAGGGTATCGCTTCGTGCGATATTTAGTGACCATCAGAGCACGCTACGACTTTTGATTATATCCTTGGATTTAATCGGAAGCTCGCAAGCATTGCATTGATGCAATCACCTGGTTGATCCTGCCAGTAGTCATATGCTTGTCTCAAAGATTAAGCCATGCATGTCTAAGTATAAGCTTTAAACGGCGAAACTGCGAATGGCTCATTAAAACAGTTATAGTTTATTTGGTGATCGATTACTATTTGGATAACCGTAGTAATTCTAGAGCTAATACATGCGTCAAGGCCCGACTTCGGAAGGGCTGCGTTTATTAGATACAGAACCAACCTAGGCTCCGCCTAGTCCTTGTTGGTGATTCATAATAACCCGGCGAATCGCACGGCTTGTCCGGCGATGGACCATTCAAGTTTCTGACCTATCAGCTATGGACGGTAGGGTATTGGCCTACCGTGGCGTTGACGGGTAACGGGGAATTAGGGTTCGATTCCCGAGAGGGAGCCTGAGAAACGGCTACCACATCTAAGGAAGGCAGCAGGCGCGCAAATTACCCAATCCTGATACAGGGAGGTAGTGACAAGAATAACATACAGGGCATTCTGTCCTGTATTGGGATGAGTAGATTTTAATCTCTTTAC
>NW_003201049.1:0-662 GCF_000006405.1 Perkinsus marinus ATCC 50983
CTACTAGTGCTACTATAATGACCTTCTGTACTACTATAATAGTAATAGTAATAATAGTACTAATAGTACTACTATAATAGTAATAGTAATAATAGTACTAATAGTACTACTATAATAGTAATAGTAATAATAGTACTAATAGTACTACTATAATAGTGCTACTACGGCCCACTGGGCCATAGTAGCCAATTCAGGTGACAATGCTAGACACTGCCAGTGAAGAGTCCTAGTCTATCGATAACCTTTCTCTCAAAGTAGCTCACCTTTCAAGGCCCTTCTCAACCCTAGCTGGATGCCCTATTCGGACCACATTGGATATTCCACCAACCGCCGTAACACGTTCCAAGAGGTTGTCCACTGCCACATTAGAAGGTGCACACACCAGTAGCTTCTGATGTCTCTAAACAGAGGATGACAACTCATCGATACATAACGGGATGAATATGAGGATACGAAATGACGGGCCGATCTTCTTGTGGGGCTATGAAGTTCGGTCCGTAACTACTCACTATTCACACGGATAATGTAAGCCACACCTCACCTGAATCGCCTCTAATATATAGGATACAAGAACAGTAGTCTTGCCGGTGCCTGGAGGCCCATGGACTAGTGCTAATGGCGATGCATCAAGGCAAGTCCTCACGGCTCGACGCTGCACCTCG
>NW_003204524.1:0-1702 GCF_000006405.1 Perkinsus marinus ATCC 50983
TCCAGCAATAGCTGTGTACTTATGCCCCCGCTAGCCACCAGTACTTATGTTTCTAGAGTGACGTCGAGCGCTAAGCCAAGTAGAAGCCGATGCGTTTATAGTGCAAACCTTACATGCTTATCTTCGCCCTAAAAACTGGTTCGAGAACGACTTTATCGCAGAAGGCTACAGCTTGCTTGCAGGACTCTGGAATTGCAGAAATCATCCGACTACCGCTGAGATGTGTTCATGTGGCATGACTCAGCTGGCATGGAATTCGGACTCTCTAAATGAAAACCCCACGATCTCACCTGAGACAGGAGTTTTCCCGGGACCATTTTTATTGCACTCGGCTATCTGTTTCTCACACTTCACAAAGCCCGCAGCCATCTCATCAAGTCTGAGTAGAAGTACAACATCGATTGAGTAACAATGAGGAAGCATTTCAACTCAGCCTTAGGTAGCAGTTTTCGATCCGTCGCCATCTTTAAGCACCCTTGGTAACTGAGACGACCCTCACCAAACACGCCTGTAGGCACGAAAAGCCCACACAGCCTGTGGTGCCACTACTCCAGAAATTATCATTAATCCCACTAAATCGACTTTGTTTGACGTAGACTTGATTATTCGCGATCCCAGTTCAGCCATCATCGAGGCTGAATGAAGTAGAATACTCTCGAAGACAATGGTATGACCGTCCCGGCCTAGGTGACCTCACTCGATGCCGAGAGGCCGACCAGATGTACGTTGTGGTTGAGATCTTGATGTTGTTTGAAGAATTCGTTGACGAACTCCTCGCTGAATGAGCAAATAGGCTGTATCGGATTGTCGTCGGCAAGCAGCTCACAAGCTCTGCATCAAATTATCCCATCCACTCTCCACAGCTCCTATGCTGAACCCCGCAGGTACCGGTGTATCGATCCAGATACCATTAGCTTTTCTCGTCCAGGAGAACCTGAGAATGTAGAAACTTTGGATCCCATCGATCCATTGGCAACGGGCAATTCCCATTGACTCACGTGTTCGTGACCAGGCGATTGGAAGTCGGAGACATAAGGCATGGCCCATTCATCTCCAGCGTATATGTCATGCTGCTTAAACCGGGGCCACCGTTAATGAATAAGAAAGTGGGCGCCGTCGTAGGGTTCCCATCGGCCTGTATGGAAGCGTAGAATAACCTGCGGCAGAAGTAGTAAGCCAACACAGCACAGCCACTCGTGGCCAAATCTACTAACCTTCCGAGTGGACTGACTTGTATATATCCATACTCCTGTTCACCAGTGCCGGTGGGACACAGGACTTTACCAGTCTTAGAAAGTCCACGTGGGGGGGCGTGAGGCACTTCCCGCACCAACGAGAGCTACGATGAATGATAGGATGAAGAACATAGTCAATACTTCTGAGCTACTATTGTACATGAAAATTCACATTCTCATATTCCTTCGGCAGACTCAGACTGCATGTCCCCATCTTCTAATTATTGGAGTTCCATCTGTGATATGAAAACACTAGTAGAATTTTTCCACTGCAGAGAAAACTAGAACAGGCGCAAAGTTATAGATATACTTCCCCAGGGAAAGTTAGTATTTTTTACCGCTTTCGAATTCTCACCAACTACGAAGAGACGGGCCCAAAACTTGGAGGTCAAATCAGTGAAGTGTAAGAGCATACCCCCTGAGCCGCAGATGGTACCTGTTGGAGTGACTGTGCACGAGTCGAAAAA
>NW_003215969.1:0-2306 GCF_000006405.1 Perkinsus marinus ATCC 50983
GTGGCCTGATGGAGCCACAACAACTTATACGAAATCAAGAAAAGTAACCGTCCAGTTCTCGAAGATAGATTGAATAAATATCAGAAAGTATCAAGTTCAGTTGGCGAATCTTCCGGAGCTGGAGGTTTTCGTATACAAATATTGAATCAATGCAATATTAGATTTTGAGACCTCTTTTCATTCTGAGAGTCATGGACAGCAAGCCGGCTCTGCACTAATCTACTCAATGATTAGAGTAGAATAGGATGGATACAGATGAGTTGGTAGCAATGCATCAGCTATTGATGATTGTGTATTGGGAGAGTGTAATCGTACATGTTCCATATCAGTGACTATTCTCACGTTGGATGGACTTACCCTCTCATCTCATCAGCTGGTTCCAAAGAAATATATCCACCACTCAAGGGAATACCTAATTTCCCGCATTTAACCATTCTTAATTGAAACAGCCGCTTTACATGCGATTTCTTCTCCCCCCTTCATAAAGCGTACTGATTCCATGAATCGCCTAAGATATCACCGATGGAAAGTCGAATAAGTCAGATTCAAGGGTGTTCATTTACTAGAGTCGAGTAAACGAACGTTGATTGCGGCTATGGTTGCTGTCCTACACAGAACCGCTTTTAGTCCTCTGTGGTGGGAACATGGAGGGGATTTCTGATATGGCCTGATCCAGTTTCTGTGCTTCTATCGCTGGTAGCACGGTGGAAACTGAGCCGAAAAGACTCAGTCTCAGAGAATACATCTAATGTACAGCTGTTTATAGTTCGGAATTCCGTCGCGAGAGATGACCATCGTTCGTAACACCCCAATGCTTGGGAAACAAAGTGGTTGAAATGAGACAAATAATTCTTATCAGATATCGTACCCAGCTCCATGAGTTGCACTCTACATTCGTATATGGCAGTTAAGTCACGACAACTTTTCAGCTCTCCCAACACCTGATACAAGATATCGTCTCTCGCTCGATTTCCGTGTTTCGGTCAATTTACTGTTCACCATTCTCATTTTTTATTTCCTGCTGGGAGAAACTCTGTCCATTGACTCGACAATGGCAAAGAAGGCGAAATCCAGAAATAACATCAGTAGCATCGAGTCGTTTGAGTAATATTGATCCGTTAACTCCTTCATTGTTAGTTGCCGAGTTGACTGGACCGGCTGTGCCGTTCTCGAGAACTCAATGGATGGCATTCAATCCTTCACTAGTGAAGAATTTCTCGTGCGCGTATCGCATTCAACCAAAAAGGTATATAATGACTCCGGTAAGGAAATGTTGATGTAACGTTAGGTTTTTCTGATGGATTCAACAGTGGGGTCCACCAGTGGTGGAGGAATTCAGGTTCGCTTTCCTCAACTGAGTTCAGGAGTTTCTTCATCTCTATATAAATTTACACATGACTTCTGGTAGAAGTGGATAGAAGCCAACAAGAATTCCCCAAGATTTCCTCAGAATTTTCATATTGTCACCAACACGTGCAGTTCTTCACGTGTTTATTCTCCCCACACTGGAGTCCACCGATTGGACTTCCGAGTTCTACACCGAAATCTTACCGGGTGCAAATCGAAGATATTTTCTCTAATATGAGTGAGACCATAAAGAGCCAACCACTCGCTCAGCAGATCATGAGCAGGACCCCCAGTGATCTAAACGGAGACGACGAATAGCAGCGAGTGTGGTACGGTAGGGAAGAAATGAGTAGCGATGGCTCACGCTCATTATTGAGTCACCGACTGAGATCTCTTGGCCTGTCATTAGCTCAACTGGGCGATCCCACCTGAGCAGAATTACGCGTTACTATCAACCCCATAGAAGCCTCCTATTAGAAGGTGTGACCATCTCCAACAGTCAAATTTTGATGTTGATATTACTGCGGATATCTCACACTCTGTTCATACATAGCTGATGTATAAAATTGAGCAACAACATCAGTACAACGTTGTGCATAGAACAAGGTGTCTGCAAGGAATGAAAATCGTAATATGTCGTAGATCAACAACGTTACGTTGTTGTATCTGCTCGATACAGATTGTATTATACAATTGATATACAATTTGTATATCAGACTTGTGTCGGAGGGGCGTTGACATGGTATGATCAGAATACGAGATTTGTATTCTCATTGTATCACATTGTAGTGGTATTATAGTCGCATCCGCACTACGAATACGATAAGTTTTACATTGAAACAATATGAGTCTTCCACGATAAGTGATGACTCTTGTGAAGTCTCCACGGGTACGCTTTCGTGCAGTATGAGTGCATTTGCATTAGTTGGTAATTGTAGAAGTTCGTGACATCTATCCAT
>NW_003215969.1:2406-4360 GCF_000006405.1 Perkinsus marinus ATCC 50983
CACTTTGAGGGGGAGGTACGGAGATGCCTTTCTTTGGGCGAATTCGTGAATTTAGCATTCATCGCGAACTAATCAGTAGGAGGCAAGTATTTGTTGCTTTTTAGGATCGATGAAATACGTTCATGTCGAATGTCTGAATCAGTGGCGAAAAGTCGCCGCTAATCGGGACAACTTCTTCCAGTGTCAAACTTGCAAGTAGTAGTAGTAGTCTGTTCTGCTCTGTGATTTCCGCGATGGATGGTATGAATATCACTCCTGATGCGGTGAAGGGAAATAGGCACATGCTCAACTACATGGTTTGGTGATGATGAGGAAATTGTAGATAATTTTGGTTGTTGGTTTTTGTACAATTTTACGTAGAATCGTGGGTTAATTCCTAAAATGTTTCTCGGGACACTCGGCTGAGCTCAGCTAAGAGAACCAAGATTTACATTCCTCCAACATAGACTTAACAGCAGCAATAGTCTTCCCCTCGCAAATTGAATTTCTCACCCGAATCGAATCAGGTACAAGTATAAGTTTAAAAGGACTTGGTTTGCCGGGTTGTTGACGAACCCTGTTATAGTTGGTCTGGTAATAACACGGGTGGAAAATATGCACATGGTCAACTACATGTGTTGGTGATAGCATGAAAATTTTGGGAAAATTTTCTCGGTTTTTATACACTTTTATTCGAATTTGTATGTAAAATTGTATTGGTGAGGGAACTCCTGAGCTCAGCTGAGGAAGGGAAACATACATTCCATTACTATGTTGGAGCTTATCTGCGTGATGACAGCGTCGCGCGCCACAAAATTATTGGCTTCTCATTTGGTATGGCCAGCTTTAGACGGCATTTGGCGTTGTTTCGTCCGACTGTCTGAGTTGCAGTCGATATCATTTTTGTTTTCTCAGTGCACCATGTTTGTTCTCCTCCTTCTTATAGTGCTGTGTGGATTCTTTGGATTGATGCTTGGGTAAGAATGGTGTAGTGGTTATTACTCTGCACTTAGCATCCAGAGGTCGCGGGTTCGATTTTTGGTATTTCTCTTTTTTAGTTATTTCTTCCCATCAGAGGAAGAAGACGTGGGATTCCTATGGTTCCTGATTGCTGGCCACCGATGGGCATGGTAGTATATAAGGAGGTTTCAGTACTATTCATATTCAATTCAATTGATTAATCATTCTCTGACCTACAGTGTGAGAGGGGGAAACGGGTGGGGATCCCTGCCGCACCTGTTGGCAGCCCCTCGACCGAGTGTAGTGGTGCAAGAAGGGCACGAGGAATTGGTTGACAAAATGATAGACTTTGGCATATTTATGGTATACAGTACGTGTCAATTTGAGATGCAAATGTGTGTTATTTTCCGAGATTAATGAGAATCGATTTGCAATGTAACGATGGCTATGAACTTGTGTTGTGATGATGAGAGTACTCGTTTGGGACTGTGATGATAGCGACAACTTGTTCACTATCATTTGTCCTACAAAATAACACACATTTGCATATCAAATTGACAAGTGCTGTATTTGATATTCATAGAGCTTGCTCACGGTTTTCCATACAGGTATGACTTCCTCCTGCGTGGCGTTACTATAGTCGGTCTGAGCGGCTTTGCTCAACTGATTTTCTATATTCCCCGGTGGGTCGACTTTCGATCGTCATTAGCGGAGCGAAGTTTTCTTGTTCTCGATTATAGATTGGGAGTGGACAACCAGCCGCGAGGAGGACGGGTGGATGTGATGATATTAATCATCATAGTAGCTGGGCTTATCAAGGTAACAAGGGAAAGGGCGTGGGATCGATCCCCGGTGGGGTCAATTTAACATAACTGGGTAGAACTAGAGTCACTCTGCATTAAGTCATTGATACTCGTATTCAGAGAATGATCCAGGAACCTATAATGCTCCTGCAGGGAACTCATTTTGAATTTTCAACATGTAAATCAGTTTCTCAAAAGTAAATGTCATCACA
>NW_003212905.1:0-1141 GCF_000006405.1 Perkinsus marinus ATCC 50983
GTTACAATGTACAACCTCGGAATTGTCCCAGGTAACTAGCCTGTAAATGTCCGGATCGAGAGTTTAGCTCTCAGAGTTATATCGGCCGAAACACTGTTACCGAGTCAGGAGTTATATGGAAGAAGGTGCCTGAGTTGAAGAGTGCCGGATTCAAACTGTACGACTTGGGATACTACCGCGTGTAAGCCAGCCAAGGTCATTTTCGTGGCAGAGTTAACACTCTCTACCATCAATCACTGTGCGTCTGCGTGCTACCCAAGTTCCGGTATAGAGTCCGAGTTACATCATGGAGAATGCAGTGGACTCCGGTGACAGAACTCTCCTCGTGGAAGTTGACTCTGTACAGACCGAGCCCTGAAGTCAGGGGATTCTACAGCTTTTCAACATCTAGTTTGTTGTTGAGCCATCAATCCTGGTGTAGTTGGTGTGCATATTCATCTGGGATTATTCATCTCAGATGAATATGCGGTCCGCATAATGCGGAATAATGAAGAGAATGAAGATGAATCATCTCGTACAAGATTCCCCGTAATTCTTTCTATCTCGGATGTTGTCAACATCACTCGTGTTCATCCCCTTCTTATCTACCGTAGTTGCAAGGCTCTCTACCACTGGCAAATACGTACGTCCATAACTCCCCCACCAGCTTAGCGACTAGGCATGTGTCACCCTCAGGCTCCCAAGCGAATGAGTCCTTTGCTTGGAACCCAACAGGAGCAGGATAGTCCAACAAGCGTCAAGGGTTATCCTTGCTCAGTCACCTTGCCTTCCCAGAACTACGACAGTTGTACTCTGTCCCTGACCAGCCCGACGCACGTACAGATCAGTTGTGATTCTCCTCAGTGAGTTGAAGCCAGCCTTCCGTTTTAGCAGGAGTTTCCATATGGTTGGTATTGAGAGTTCATTTCGTTTTCACTGATGACGAAAAGACTATTTTCAATGTTATTAGCCGACTAGCCTATCTGAATGCTCGAGTTCGCCCAGTATTTCTAGAATTTTTAGCATTTCCTCGGGATTCATCTTCTCAGGTTAGTTCAGGATTTTCCTCAATAATCAATGTAGAAGTCCACTCACGAATCGTGAGTGGACTTCTATAATTAGTGTAATTACTATAATTCTACAATTAATTCGTGAGTCACGA
>NW_003211467.1:0-1152 GCF_000006405.1 Perkinsus marinus ATCC 50983
GCAGCCAGTGTGACTTGCCTTGTCATTGTTACTTATCGACTGGCAAGACTAACGACCGAACTATTTGCGTGCTCTCCGTATGATGGGTGACGCTGCTCATCATTGAACAGCCGATAGATGCTTGAGACATCATGCCTCAATGATCATAACACATCAAAGATCACTGCGTGCATGTTTCATGCTGTACTAAAATACTGTCTGGAAAAAATGCACCATGTGTCAAGAAGCCAAGATGGAGCCTTTATCTCAAAAAGAAAAAGCAACGACGATTCTCGCTAGTAGCAAGTGCTACCACTTGGATTGGGGTCTGGAAGTTCCGGACCGAAGCCCTCGCAGGAGCCTCAGACAAGAATCACATAATATGCGTATCACATATCGATAATATAATATTGTATAAAACGAACTCCGATAATTGGGTGTAGTACTATCATAACTAATAGCAGCGCGCCGTTGCTAGTACAATCCCCTCACATCTTGGCTCGCTTGGGTATGTGGGCACATTTCCAGGTCCCAACGTTCCCAACGTCCTATATTCAATAACTATTGGTTATTACCTAGAACATTGAGTTACTCAGCTAGCTCTTTCCGGATTCCAAAAAATGCTTCACTTGGAGTGATATGACAAGGGTCATACTGGTGGTAAATGTTAAATTTCTTTGCGCTTTGCTTCTCCTCTTCGCTCGCTTCGCTCGCGAAGCCCTTCACCATTCCTGGTGTATCCCCCATGCGCTATAGCAAGCTTGAGATAACAAGATCTGCTTGATATTACAGGGTTTGCTCGATTTAACAATGACTGCTTGGATTAGCCCTGCCACGCCGCGAGTATCTCAGACATTACCCTGAGATCGCCTTTACGTCAAAGGAAAGACTTGAAGGAGACTGAAAGCCTGAGGAAGGAGAAGCGCAAACATTAAGTCGCATCACCTGTACTATTAGAGCGTGACAACCTGCAAGTACAGCAGGCGATGATGGCACTGAATGTTTCTCGCTATAATTTTCTACAATTTTCTCTGTAGAATACTGTGCGTAATGTGCTGTAAGGATCCAACCTATCATTCTGTGTAGTCCCATTATGTGTTCGGATGTTCACAAGTGTAGATTGGGTAATTACGGATGGCGCAGTTCAGTACCGGGATTGGGCACGTGCAAAAA
>NW_003215916.1:0-1067 GCF_000006405.1 Perkinsus marinus ATCC 50983
CTGTATGATCTTTGTCGCGAGCAGTGCGGTCTGGCTCTAGCCATGAAAACCACCAGCCCGGCGGTAGGCTCCACAAGCCCGAATGTTGACCAGGGTGCACATTGCTCAAGCACAACCGGGCAAGGGGTCAAGCGTCTGAAGTTGAGCTCCTACGTTGACAGTATTGATGACGGAACATTCACCCTCCTACCAGTGCAGGATTTTAGCGGACGGCTTACCCGATTCAAGGAGCTGTATGGCGAAGTTCCGGTTGACCAGACCCCTACGAGAGAACAGCTCTCAGCTCTTCAATCTCGTCTCGCGGAGGGCGATACGCCATATACTGACTTCTGCATATGGACCCCAGGTCAGAGGAAGAGACTGCGTGAAGAGAAGGTCCGTCGCTGGACGATCGATGACGGTTTTCTGACGAAGGTGCCGTCAATTAAGACACCCTCCCTCTCTCAATGGCGGGAGAGCTTTGTTATCTTTAGACATGCTATGGTTATTTTGGACCAGGGGAGCTTTGCTGACTTTGAGCGCTATAAGTTTGTGATAGAGAGCCTCGCTGACACCTTCAAGGATCACTGGAGTGTGATCTACCATGCGGACGAGCTTATGCGCAGCTCTCACATTGCGGTGTATAAGGAGAAGAACAAAGGCATCTCCTGGGGTGCATGCTTCGTCAAGGCGGCCGACGACTCCGCCTTCTGGAGACTTCACGTCGATCATGCAGTAATGCGGTTACATTTTGCGAGTCCGGGCGGCCCCTCGAAGAGATTGGATGGGAGCTCTACTCCGAGACAAAGGCCAGCAAAGGACGTAAGCCAGCAATTTTGCTTCGCATATCAAGATGGGAGACATTCTGGCGATAAGTGCAAAGACGGTCGCCTCCATCTATGTCAAGGCTGTCGGTCTCAACATGACCTCCCACGGGGACGCAACCGCTGCCCTAGGATTAATGCTTCGAAAGCAGTGGTTAGCCCAAATCAGAAGTTCGGGCACAAAAGGATTCGCCTTCTCCAGCACCTCCGAGAAGAGCCTGAAACTCGACTGCCAGTCCTGTTCTGTCTGCGTCTGCTGCACTA
>NW_003209079.1:0-1091 GCF_000006405.1 Perkinsus marinus ATCC 50983
TCGGAGCCCTTTGTTAGCAAGGAACTCCATAGTACCAGTACTATAATCACCTGCTACAAATCGCTCGTTAGTCTTCTCCCGTAGCTCATGGAGCGTGAGACTCGGCGAAGAGTGGAGAAGATGTGCCCAATGGTCTACGATGTCAGGAGGTACGTAACAGCTCCTACATATTTCTCCCCCGTTAGGGTGCTCGCCACCATGATGCCTCCATTCTTCCAGTGTTGCAGGTACGTTCTTAAGAGGGTAAAAGCAGCACCGTTCTCCGTCCATACGAACGAGCACCTCGGAGAACCGGCAGGTATGTGTTTGCCACAGGCGCCAGTCAGGGCGGGAGCCTTTGGAAGGTTGCTCGCCCTGAGCTCGGTTTGACACCGTACGCTTGCACTGCAAGATGCACCGTACCACTCGATGCGCCGTCAGAGCCAACAGACGTGAAGTGGAAGTTGTCGTCTTGTGAATATGGCTTTGCCATCGCTACCCCTCACTGTGAACGTGGAACGGCGTATCTCACTTGGTCGACAGTGTTGTCAAAGAGCACCTTCACGATGGGATCACCACCAATCACAGCAATGCTATTGATGGTGCCAATCATCCCATTGACCAACCTCTTGGACTCGTCGTTGACCGTGGGGATCACCCTACAACCCGGCTTCAGATCTAATACGTGATAGTATCCCATTTTGGGAACGTCGCTCTTCTTGAACCTCGACGGTAGACTGCTGTGCTCGGTGTCGATCGCGGGGAATGAATAGAGGTCCCCAGAGAGTGTTGCAAGGTGACTGCGATTGTGTGCTTCGGTCTCCTTATTCGTCAAGCATATGATAGTGTGTTGGAATCTAAGACGAATAGATTGTTCCAAAATCACTTGATCGTATGCATAATGAATTCTCACGTCGTAACTTCAGTATTTAACTCAAGTTCTCTTATGAATCCATCAGGTATCGCTCACCTTGGAGGTCTCGCCCCACCCTCCCGATCACGGATCTTCTGAAGAGTTCTCATCGCCTCTCCCGACAAATCTGGCATGCTTTCGAGCTGCCTAGGGGCCGTTCGGATTTCAGCGAGTAAATTGAGGTAGAGAAGGTCCTCTC
>NW_003203177.1:0-1024 GCF_000006405.1 Perkinsus marinus ATCC 50983
CATCTTTCGGGTCCTAACGGATATGCTCATACTCAAACCTTTCACCGAAGATCAAGGTCGGTTGTTGGTGACCCCAACATGGCCATACGGCCTCACTTTCATTACGCGTATAAGTTTGCCACTCACACACTCGCACATACGTTAGACTCCTTGGTCCGTGTTTCAAGACGGGCCGGAGGCAACCGTTGGAAGCCAGCATCGCGATTACTAAGTGCGAACAATCTCAAAGCCACATCCTGGCCACTCGACGAATCGAAAAGCGCAGGGTAATGACAGTTAGAAAGCTCGTTGACCAGCAAACGCACTTCCTCACTGACCGAGTAGTGAGTATCGCAAGGAAGCAACCAATTCACAGATAGCGAACCAATTAGCATCCAAGGATTATTTCCACTCAGCCAGTGATGCTGACGACTGAAAGTAGGAAACACCACTAACATCTGCCAAACAACTGCTCAACACGACCAGGTCTGTGAATGAGTAGCAGAAGACAGGAGCGAGCAGCAATCCTACAATCAGCATATGCAACGGCGGCATCCGCTTCCTTCTCAACGATTTCAGGCACTATTTAACCCTCTTCTCAAAGTTCTTTTCACCTTTCCCTCACGGTACTTTTGTGCTATCGGTCTCGAGTATATATTTTGCTTTGGATGAAATTTACCACCCGTTTACGCTCCAATCCCAAGGAACGCGACTCGTTAGAACGCAGACCGTACGTGACAAACGGCGAACGACTCACGGGATTCTCACCCTCTATGACGCTCTTTTCCAAGAGACTTTCGTCCGCGATGCCACTGGTACTGCCTTCAAGCCACATTTCAGAACCACAAGTGATTCCGATTTGGCACTGAGCTGATCCCTGTTCATTCGCCATTACTAAAGGGAATCCTAGTTAGTTTCTTTTCCTCCGCTTACTTATATGCTTAAATTCAGCGGGTAATCTCACACACATCACGCCTTCTAATGATGACATATTGCCATGGTGCGAACCGACAAGCGTGTTATGATATATAATAATCTCGCGACC
>NW_003206533.1:0-1607 GCF_000006405.1 Perkinsus marinus ATCC 50983
GGGGCTCGATGAAATTCACTCCCTTCTAACACGCCTCTACTTGATCCCACAAATTCGAAAGTTCGAATACGAATAACACGAAGGGAACATATTCAACTACTTTATCCGCATCATGTTTTCAGTATGAAAGAGTAAACTAATACGATCTGTTGTAGATAATCGCTATGACGAGTGAGCATACAGCACTGTCTTTAAGTGGCACCAATATCAGTAAATTATTCACGTGTAACTACATTCCTCAGATATATCGACACGTCTAGATTTGGTTGAATGGAATAATGAGCATACTTGTTCCCAAAGCCGTCAATCAATCTTGCGTTGATAGTCATGTGGTGCAACGGTATCGTATTGGGCTCTGGAGTAGAAGATCGCGCGTTCTGATCGGATGGGGGTCACATCACAGATTTATAGTTTTACGAGGAAACGCGACATGAAATCGACTTCATCCCTTCTAAAATCGTTGAACTCACGCGAGCTGATACTTATCGTGGCCTAGCGTGTTACATGTCGAACAAAATCAGGAAGTTCCCACACGATACTCAGGAACTTAGACAAAACGAGGAGGAGAGGAAAGACATAGATTTTTCTCTAAGGATTTGTTTACACATTATAACTCAATTCTAGCAGCACGAGGAATCTTTTATGTACATGGGACTCTAATCCGAAATTGATGTCTTTATTCGCAAAATTGATTTCCCTATTCGACTCTCATCGTAAATCGATGTCCCTATCCGCGAAGATGACTCCTTTATCCGCTTAGTCGGTAGCCTAATCCGCGAAAAAGATTTCTGAATGGTACAGTGATGCCAGTCCCCTAGCCGCTGCTGCTGTCTTGCACATTGGAGATCGTCAAGAGCTTCTGGAAGCATTACTCTCTAGTGTGAAGAGCGACGCTGAATGGCTCGAAAATTCGGGACGAGTGATAGGCATATGGACGCACAGATGGACGAACTTCGTCCGACGAAGCCAGAGCGTCGGTATGGCATTATTGACAAGGAGCTATTTGCCCTCACCAAGTCTTTACTCCACTGGCGTCATCGTATACTCGAATCCATTCTGCGCCTGCGCTTCCGCTGTCGTGGCGATCAGGGTAGTTCTGGAATTGGGCGGGTCCTGGCATTTACAGATTCGAACGCTGCTCTGGGTCGATTTCTAGCCCGTAACACCTATACTTTGAAGCCACAAGGAAACCGTGACCGACGATGGTTGGGGTGGTTAGCGGAGCTTGCCGACTTCCCTGAGGTCGACCTCTCAGTGCGACATATTGAAGGGGCATATAACCAGTAATCAGATATCTTCTCTCGACTACTACCCGAGGAGAACGCTGTCCTCGAGGAAGGAACGTGCAAGCCTCTCGCTCTGATCGCCGCAATTGTGACAGCAGCAGGCGGTAGCAACAGTGCTAGTGATGTAGACCATGATGATAATTGCTCAACACTGCGAAGCACTGACATCAATGACATGCTCGACTTGAGCAAAACGATGGACGACGCCAAACCGTTCCTCATCGAGCAGCAACAGAATGACGGAGACACTAGGGTTTATGGTCTATCTCTAGCTGATTGGTGTTTGTACTTCGATAACGACGGCGCCGTAGTTTTACCTCC
>NW_003214443.1:0-1060 GCF_000006405.1 Perkinsus marinus ATCC 50983
TTTTGCCCCCCTCACCTCGAGGGGCTCTCAGCAGTATCGAGCTTTGACCGTCCCTGAGTTGACGCAGCAAATGTTTGATGCGAAAAATATGATGTGTGCCTCCGACCCTCGTCATGGTCGTTACCTAACTGCAAGCGCGTTATTCCGCGGCAGGATGTCAACGAAGGAGGTCGACGAGCAAATGCTCAACGTTCAGAACAAGAATTCGAGTTACTTTGTCGAGTGGATCCCCAACAACATCAAGAGTGGCGTCTGCGATATCCCTCCTAAGGGTCTCAAGATGGCTGTGACATTCTTGGGTAACTCGACGGCTATCCAGGAAATGTTCAAACGTGTTGCTGAGCAGTTCACTGCGATGTTCCGGAGGAAGGCGTTCCTCCACTGGTATACGGGTGAGGGTATGGACGAGATGGAGTTCACTGAGGCCGAGTCTAATATGAACGATTTGGTTTCGGAGTATCAACAGTATCAGGATGCCACTGCGGAGGAGGAGGGAGAGTTTGATGAGGAGGAGGGGGAGTACGACATGGAGCCGATGTATTGAGGATGGCGACGAATTCATCCGTGAATTTATTTTTGGTGTTTGCTCCTATCACTTTGCTCGGTCAGTGATAAGCCGGTATTTGAACCATTCTTGGATATCGCTATAAAGGCAATTGCTCTCTGATTAAGTATTAGTGATGGGGTAGACAATACTCGTAGTGGTGAAAGTAATATTACGATCATTGTTGGGTTTTGTAGTTGACGGGTTTATGACTACGTAAGCAACCTGTTCCCAGACAACTATCACGAACACTTTACGACAGTATGGTACATTATGCACATTGTCAACCACATATGTTGGTGTCAAAGTAAAATTCTGAGGAAATTTTGGAAAATATTCAACTACTTTTATACCTTCTACTCGGATTCATATATGCACTTCTATAATCAGTGAGGAAACTGCTAAGCGCCGTTGAGGAAACCAAACGCATATCTACCCGCACTTCTTTTCGAAGGCGTATAATAGGAAATTGAGGAGAGTCTACTTCCATTCGTAATAGAAATCCAATCGCGTGTG
>NW_003202742.1:0-1252 GCF_000006405.1 Perkinsus marinus ATCC 50983
GCTTACCGACTGCATAGATCAGTCTTACCGATAAATTTCCACTAAACAGAGTTGGTGTTTTCGTACCATTCCATGCGATTGGCCCAACCGTGCCAGTTCAGGGGAAAAACAACGTCAATAAAGCGTTGTCCGTGCATAGAAAAGAGCTATTCACCTAGAGCAGAACTCCTTGCAGGAATGATGAATGACCGCTCGGTACCTCAGAACGCGTTGCGAAGATGAACCAACAGCCCAAATTCACGAGCCGCCGCATGCGGATTCAAAATGTGCTTGCAATCAGGAACTTCGATGTCACGAAAAAGTTGTGCAGCTTGTGCCGAGCTAGCTGTAGTATGCGATGGGAACCTTACCAGTTAGAGTTATCAATCGAGATAGAATGCGGCCTACCATGCGAGAGATATAGTAGCAGTTCGCGATCTCAGGTACGCGTTTAAGGCCCAATCAGACTCTTGGCCGCGGGATGGTTGACGACGGTACGTCCGAGAAGGGATTCAGATGTCCCTTTACAAGTATCACAGGAATACTCAGTCACTACATAAGTGATATGCACCGCTAGTCTAATGGTTAGGATATCTGCCTTCTAAGCATATGGTCCGGGTTCGATTCCCGGGCGGTACGGTTCGTATCAACGAGAGAAGGGTCTCTAGACTATCGTGGAACAGTTGTGCTCAGCACGTCAGGGCGATACAGGAGTTTGTACGCATGAGCAGCTTGGCGCAGTGGATAGCGCGTTGGGCTCATTACCCTAAGGTCCCTTGATCGAAACAAGGAGCTGCTATTCATCACAATACACCTGAGATGGTTATTAAACTGAGAGGTGCAGCTTACCGACTGCATAGATCAGTCTTACCGAAAAATTTCCACTAAACAGAAACGGTGTTTTCGTACCATTCCGTGCGATTGGCCCAACCGTGCCAGTTCAGGGGAAAAACAACGTTAATAAAGCGTTGTCCGTGCATAGAAAAGAGCTATTCACCTAGAGTAGAACTCCTTGCAGGAATGATGAATGACCGCCCGGTACCTCAGAACGCGTTGTGGAGATGAACCAACAGCCCAAATTCACGAGCCGCCGCATGCGGTTTCAAAATGTGCTTGCAAGCAGGAACTTCGATGTCACGAAAAAGTTGTGCAGCTTGTGCCGAGCTAGCTGTAGTATGCGATGAGAACCTTACCAGTTGGAGTTATCAATCGAGATGGAATGCTGCCTACCATGCGAGAGATATAGTAGCAGTTCGCGATCTCAGGTACGCGT
>NW_003205543.1:0-1403 GCF_000006405.1 Perkinsus marinus ATCC 50983
TCAGTTCAACTTCATCGCTACTACCCAGTTTCCTCATATTATGGTTTATAGCCCCTCTATGGTCCCTATACTCCACTTCAACCATCTCATGCATATCCTCCGGGGCGATCGAACGCAGCTCCCAATCAATAACTTGCTCATGCCTTACTACTACTACCATACCATTTTCAAATTCACCTCGAACAACTCAGGATCGACCATCGTGTTCCACAGATCTATAGAATTCCCTCTTGGCCGGACCGAGAATACAATACCATTCTACAAGCACTAATCAACAACATCAAGCGAACACTTTTACCATCTTATGTGGAGCCGTGAAGAGATTACCCAACAGTGCAAGAATGCACGTGGAGTAACACTTCCTACTATCCGATCGGCATACGCCCTTCACCACCCACCGACCTCCTTCCCTGCACAGGACCGAATGAGCTTCCATCGAGCATCACTACGACCTACTCATCGCGCTAATCCTCCCACGCTGGTTGCACACCATTCTTAAAACAGATAAAGTGCTGAACTTGGGTAAATTCATAAGGCCGATAGATTTCCAAAACTACCAAAACCCTTCAACGGTGTTGACATCCCCTAAAGGGCCACACTAGAAGCATTGACCGCAAGACCACAGGCCTTACCGAGCCGGACGAGGCCCCGGATATATTCCTCGGAATCCTGTGGTCCAGTGGGGGTGCAGCATGACCGATCATGTATGCCGGGATCGAACCTAACGAGGAACTACGATACACATCGCGTCGATGATCGCTTTTAGTCTTACATCGCTCCGCTAGGGTTTGCCATTTTCCTGCATCCCTTTTCGCGCGCGCCCAATTGCTGTTATGCCCTATGAATGGAGAGCGGGGGCTTGAAGTCAGCGAGGTTATGGCAGGTATCGTCAGTCACCGTGCTTGAACTGTTGGAGCTCATAGTACTACTTGGAAAATGCCTCGGGATCAATGTCGTCGATTTCCTCGAACCATTGTTGGTTACTTCACCCCTCCCACACGCTCAATGTATGGTTTCGCTGCGTACGGCCTCTTGATTGGTTCCGCATTGTTGCGGATTTGCTACAGTAGTATAATACAGTCTGAGTAGTCTCCTGGCCAACTCCTTTTCTCCGAGGGAGGTCGCCGCACTGCCAAGGATCTCCTTGAGTCGAATAAGGAGCCCCTTTTCCTTGGCAATGTGGTGGTGGTCGGGAGCAACACTCTCTCCCAATCAGCAGCGAGATATGCCTTCTATCTAACAGTGTCACCATATGAGGCATGAGGTCATGGCGGTCCCCTTGGGGCGTGATGAGCCACTGAGGGTGGTCCCTCGTGTACCTCTTCTTCCACGCCTCAATGGGTGGTACTTGAGGTTAGTATTGCAGGCAACTGGTTGGAAAAGTGCCAGAATGACCGTTGGGT
>NW_003202169.1:0-1398 GCF_000006405.1 Perkinsus marinus ATCC 50983
TGGCCACTGAAGAGTCCGCCCCGAGGAGTCTTCACCCCACTTCCAGCAGACCCAAATACGATTATTCACGATCATACTTGGTAACATGGTCTCGTCCCACAGTGGATAAGTCAGATATACTGATTCCAGGCCGAGATCTAAGTAAGGAACAATTCAGAGACGAGCTGGTTCGGGCTTACTCGGTCCGTGATGTCGAGTTGAGATATTTCTGTATCACCAGCGAAAAGCATGCTGATGGGACTGAGCATTTTCATGCGTGCACCGCTAGTCCGAAGAGACACCGCTGGATTCGAATCGCAGAGTCCATACGTCGTAGACGTATAAATGTAAACTTCACCGTTTGTCGATCATAGTTCGGGCCATATGTTTACTGTTGTAAGCAGGATCCCTGCCCGATACTCAGTCAAAATCACCCAGCTTTCCCAACTAATCCAACTCAGAGAGAGCTAAAAAGTGCCGAGAGTACTTCTTCATCAGGGAAAGACTCGAGAATTGGATACCTCTCTGATATAGCCGGATGGATTACGAGTAAGAGAATAAGGACCGAGCACGAACTACTCCAGGCTGCTTCTCGTGAAGTGAATGTGAAAAATTTTCTAATGAATAGCAGAGAGAGTGCCAGTATGATGCTACAAAAAGTCTGGAGTTTTGAGGATGCAGCGGATGCCACCAAGAGATCATCCCTGAGCAGAATGTCGATTCTCGAAGATGCGGCTCAGAACGCATCTTGCAAGTGCGCTGACAGAACTAGTCTTGGCATTTCTCAAATTCTCATCAACAATGGCATAAAGGAGTCCGAGTTCGCGAGGGCTTCGACAAGGCCGAACTCGTAATTGTAATATTGCGATCATGGGCGGCTCGGCATGTAGCAAAAGCTTCCTCTTGAAGAGCCTCGGACTGATTTACAAGCCTCTGGGCAGTCTGGGCAGTGGGAGTTACCCTTTAGCGATACTTGTGGAGGACCCAAGCTTTGAGATAATGTTGCTAGATGACTATCGGTTCGTTGAGCGCGTTGGTTGTAGTGTGGGCGATGTACTCTGTCTCTTTGAAGGAAAAATACCGCTAACAGTAAGTGTGCCTAAGTCCCTCTCCAAATGCGACATGCAGTTCGTGAAAGACATTCCTCTGGCTATCACCAGACCTAGTCGTTTCGTGTCGCCCACTCTGACCTATGATGACAGTACTATGCTTAATGAGAGATTTCACTGGTTCCAATTAAGTCACACCATACCATCAGCAGAGCGTAGAGACCTCCCTGGCTGCGCACGCTGCCTCGCCCAATTTTTGCTGTCGTATATGTCGTAAATCCCTACCCTCATTTTTAGTCAACATCCCAGTCGTAGCATCTGAGTATTTTTTATGACAGTATAGATGTTGCTTAGTTGAAGCAATTGCGTT
>NW_003206169.1:0-1632 GCF_000006405.1 Perkinsus marinus ATCC 50983
GGGGCGATCCGAACGGCGTCGTGGGACTGCAGCTTCTCATGACTGACAACGGATTGTCATGATGGCAGCGCAATTTCACTTCATTAAACCAATGATGCCAATGCAAATTTACTGCAACTGACATCGGTAAGATTAGCTGAAGACATCGTTTGCGACATAATCGGAACCATTCCGATGCGGGGACTCGAACCCCGGTCGCGTGGGTGAGAGCCACGAATCCTAACCAGCTAGACTACATCGGACACATCGTATAGGGATTGGTCAGATACTTTTAACTCATGAAGTCACATTTGCTGAACTTCCCCACGCCTCGTCACGTTGTCAGAAAAAGAGAACTTGAACCCAGGAGTGATCGACGTGTGATAAGAAAATATATAGCACAGTTGCTAGTGAACCCGCGAAACCATACACTCTAAATGGTTCCCACTAACGCTAGCCTCTGATACTCTGCAAAGTTGAGGCAGGAATCATGGTGACACGGAATGGAAACATGGGAGATAAATGTATCACTCAGAAATCTATATTCTACGAGTTTCTGTGTCACCAATCACCATAAAAAAGATTCGCCTGTTGTTGATTCCCCTTGTGCGACATCGCTATCTTTCCATACCATCAATTTCTGATACACGTTGAATCTGGAAGTAGTCGTTGTGGTGGACCTCACCTATTTCAAAACTCCGTGGCGGCAGTTGTGAGCTATAAGGGGGTTTAGTAACGCTCTGCATGCGCGCAGATGAGGGGATTGATGCGAGTACCAGGTAGCTTGATTGAAACCCAATATGAGATAGGTGGTTCATTAATTGCGCATCATACATCGGACCGAGGCTCGATTGGATCGAGATATCGAAAATCGATCGATTGTTCGGTGCTAATCAATCGAGGATGCTACGGCGGGCGCACGAATCGATTCGATTCGAGAAATCGATCCGCCTCGAAACTCAAAATCCATTGAAATGTTCTTTTACGTCGGCATTGAGGCTTAGTTCGACAACAATTTAGGACGGCTGCCGCAGAGCACATCCACGCGCGCGTAGCGCGCGAAAAAAAAATAAGGGTCGAGGCTAGACCGCTCAGTTGATAGCCACAGGCAGTGCCTGTCATGCACTGGTACCCTTACTGTCTTGCCACTCTTGAACTCAGCGCCCTATAAAGAGTGTAGATAGCATGTAGTCGATGAGTTAATTGCATATGCAAAATGAATGATTTAATCGAAAGGTCAAAGACACAATAGATTCTATCAAATAGAAGAGTATGACATTTGATGACACCGCTTAGTATGATTTACATACCATCGATTTAATCAACTCATATTCGACATTTATGTTCATCAACCCCATAGACATTAGGTTTCAAGTAAGGCTAGAAGTAGGGTCGCCTGATGCACCTCGACAGCGAAATCAAACACTGAAAGCTTGTAGTTGTGGAATCAGCCTCAGAATTGCATAATAATTATCACCGAAGCATGTGAGACTCACATTGTGAGTTTCTCACATCTACTTGTCATTGTCCCACAATCTGTATGTGTGACGAGTTTTGAGAAGTGCTTCAACAACCTCCATTCTCATTCTGGTGCGCTTATCACCTATGATATCCCGGATCTCGGAGACAGACTCTCCACACATGCCGTTGATA
>NW_003215965.1:0-1240 GCF_000006405.1 Perkinsus marinus ATCC 50983
GAATTTCGAACTGCGAATTTCGGATATCGTCACATGACGTTTCCCCATGACGATGATAATGATGATGGCGAAAATTCCAGCATCCCTAGCATTGCAACTTGCTACGGATGAGCAATGCAGAGGGATCCCAGACAGAGAAATCCCGTGCTATCTGACTACATACAGAACTGCTTCAACGGAGATTTGCTGCAGATTTATCCTCCCTATTCAATGAAAAACTAAAGTGATTGATAATGTTGAAGAAATGAAATAAAATGTCCTATCGCAGAATCAATCACTCTCTTCAACCCTCCCGGAACTATAGGAACTTGAGGATGAAAACGGAGGCTCATACGATCCGACCACCCCACTGGCAAATCTGATGCCATCAGGGACTCTCTCGGCTAACCACTCAGCAACTAGCCGTGCAGCAGTTGCATTTGTCCAGACTCCTTCTAGCCGTCTCTAGAGTAACACAAGACATCAGAGTGCTCGTGAGAGTGGTCGACAAAAGATCTCGATACATCGGTAGGCGTATCCATTCTAACCACATACTTCGCCATCATTACCTGGATTATCTCATGACCTCCAACCGTCATGGTGATATTATAGTCAGTTTAATCAGGAGTAAGGATTGTGATCGATCCTCCTCTAGGAAGGAAATATATGACCCTCTTGTGAGCCTCCACATCCTTTCTGACGACATTCGCCAGCCGCGTAGGCCATGGTCCATCCTCAGTAACGTAGCTAGTCGTATATTCACCAGCATACACACTACCACACTAAGAGACTGTACCTAGTTGGTACTACCAACGTTCATGTATATGCCCACTTTCAAGCGTCCTAGGCATTAATGACGAACTGAATCAATCGTAGAGAGCACGTGCTGAGCGTGACGGTGGACTAAACAGTGACTGCTATTAGCACAATGAAGCCTCCATATTGAGACGGGAAAGGAGACAGGATACGCCGGTGTACTGATATCGATGTTCCCAGTTACAGAACGAAAGAAGAGAGCGGAACTCTATATTGCAATTCAGGTGACTTCGAACGTACGTGCAGATGAAGGAGTGATTTCTCTGTAACCAGGACTAATTTGAACACGGTGGAAGAACTTGTCCACAGCTGAGTCGACGGGTGTACTAAGTGATGCGGCGCGTCTCCAACAATATATGCACGATAAGTGCAAGAAAATATCCGAGCCGGATCCGGCTAGGATCGACGCGAGCACGACAACAGTCTAAACCCATCAAGTCTTAGA
>NW_003210611.1:0-2862 GCF_000006405.1 Perkinsus marinus ATCC 50983
TCGTCGTCGCGGATGCTTCAGTGGAGCGGCGTTGGGTAACCTATCGAGTGTGAAGAGAGTGAAGGCTGCAAGATCCCATTTCATGGCCCAGATTTACAAAGATATGAGGATCGCAGCAGCTAAGGCTATGGGACATAAAGGCTCCAAGAAGCCGCTACCTGCCCCGAACGTCGGCGATCCAGTCTTGATTTATCATCCTACCAAGAAGATGGCGTCTGGATTTCGTCTTGCGCATGTGATGAACGTCGAGAAGAATGGCCGACAAATGCGAGTCAAACATATTGATGGGAGTGAAGATGTGCATCATCATTACAACGTGGTTCCGATCAAGATTGATCCATCCTGGAGTGCTGGAGATGTTGAGACCGATCACGAGGCGCAGCAGGGGGGGCATGATATGAATACTGAAGATTGAAGTGGTACGTATACGTCCTTCGGGACATACTCTTTTCCAAGGCGCGCGCGTGCGTAAGAGGCGACCCAGTACGCCACGTCACCTCACGTCTCGTCTCGCCCTGCGCGATCGCTCTTCCTTAAGCCGGAGTCTTAGCTTTACTGCGCTATCGATCGGTCTGTCCGAAGTTCATAGCGTCGAGCTACTTTTTATCTGTTGCAGTTGTTACTCCGCACACTTGTCTACACCCGAGTTCACAGTCCGTCAATCTATATCAATGGTATCATCTATCATGATATAACCTCAATGGTATCATCTATCATGATATAACCTCAATGGTATCATCTATCATGATATAACCTCAATGGTATCATCTATCATGATATAACCTCAATGGTATCATCTATCATGATATAACCTCAATGGTATCATCTATCATGATATATCCTCAATGGTATCATCTATCATGATATAACCCCAATGGTATCATCTATCATGATATATCCTCAATGGTATCATCTATCATGATATAACCTCAATGGTATCATCTATCATGATATAACCTCGATGGTATCATCTATCATCACCCCAATCTCATATGAATAACCCTGGTATTCACTATGATATACGCAAGATGATAGAAAGTAGAGAGACACTGTAAGATGACGATCACGCTGAGATAATTGATAAGGGGCCCGTGGGCAGGCACCAACGAGGGACAACAGCTCATTCAAAGTCTACAGCTGTGATTTTGTTTGAAGACTACCACGAGTCTTGGTATTAAGGAGTATTATTTCGTAAAGATGGTCCAAAGTAACAGATTTAGGACGTTCGATGGACATCTGCATAATCCTAGCCCAATTGTGCCATAAGGCCCATACATCGAGATAAGGCAAAAATAACGGTATAAAAGTCGGCCTCAATGAGACCAAAATGCTTCAACATTACTCCCGAATGTGCATCAACATTAGGATTAGGATTACGGACCTTGCCCGCCTTAGACAGTACATCAGGAACAGCTTCAAATGCAATAGCACAGAGTTGAACCATAGGGTCATCGCTTGGGTACTTAAGACAGAACTCCCGCTCTAGGAGATACCTTGGATCAACTACTTTCAGAACAGCATGCCCATAACCAGGAAACACTTTGCCTTCTCATAAAGTCTTCTCAGCGAATTTACCAACATTTTCTTTGCTTGGTACTTCACCATTGAGATAATCCATACAAGATTCCAACCATTCAAGTGACTCTTGATTAGCAATGCCATGTAATGGTCCAGCCAGACCGCAAACACCAGCAGCAAAGGCATAATAGGGATCAGCAAGTGCTGACTGCCCTACGAGATGTGTTGTGTGAGCAGAGACATTACCACCCTCATGGTCGGCATGGAGCAACATATAGAGCCTCATTACATCCTCGAATAAAGGGTCATCATCATGATGATGATGATGATTATCATTAACACCCAACATATGGACAAAGTTAGCTGCCCAATCCCTGTTGAAATCAGGAGATATATAGTTCTCCTTATCATGGTAGGATCTATGATAGATCCTAGCGGCTATGAGGGGTATTCAAGTAGAGTAACGGCATCCTCGAGAATACTCTCCCAATATTCGTCCTTCTTGAGGTCACCATTATAATAGCCTTCCGAAAAGGTAGAATACGGTTGAAATGCCAATACACCAATACTCAACTGAGTCATAGGATGCATATCTTAAGGTAAATTATCAATAGTAGTTATAACATTCTTAGGCAATTGACTTCTACTATGTAACTCTATCGTGAATTCCTGTATAATATCCATATTAGGGATCTCACCAGTTAGCAGTAACCAGAATAGTCCTTCAGAGAGTCCTATGGTACTTCCAACTGACTTAGGTAAAGCTGCATTCACTTCTCGTAGAGTCATATTCCTATATCGTATACCCGCAAGTGAATCTAGATCAGAAGTATCAGTGAGCATGGTCTTCATACCACGCTCACCACCCAACACATTACCAACAGTAATTTCACCAATGACGTCTTGACTATGACCATACTTAAGTTCAACAAGCCTAGCAAGCTCTGACTAGGCTAAGTTACGTATTCGCTCCTTCAAGAGGTCCATAACAGTATGCTCGGTTGTGGTAGTTGTAGAGGTAGTCATTTAATAAAAGTATGCTGATCGGACAGCTAGTTAAGTGATGGGCATCAACATTACATGCCGATTCACATTAACCATACAATTCTAAACTACGGGAATATTATATCGCATGTCTACACAACTGGAAACTTTTCAATATTTTCACTCATGTATGTATCAGAGTCATGTATCATCAGAGTCATGTATCATCAGAGTCATGTATCATCAGAGTCATGTATCATCAGAGTCATGTATCATCAGAGTCATGTATCATCAGAGTCATGTATCATCAGAGTCATGTATCATCAGAGTCATGTATCATCAGAGTCATGTATCATCAGA
>NW_003206164.1:0-925 GCF_000006405.1 Perkinsus marinus ATCC 50983
CATATATTCCTACTACTCCAACACTGATGGGAAGTAGTAGTAACAGTTTGTGATAATATTAAAATTCTGAGAGGAAATTCTTATTGGTTTCTGTATTACACTTCTACCCAAATTCATATATAAACTCTTCTGAGCTCAGCAGCTGATGAGGAAAGCAATTACATATATTCCTACTACTCCAACACTGATGGGAAGTAGTAGTAACAGTTTGTGATAATATTAAAATTCTGAGAGGAAATTCTTATTGGTTTCTGTATTACACTTCTACCCAAATTCATATATAAACTCTTCTGAGCTCAGCAGCTGATGAGGAAAGCGATTACATATATTCCTACTACTCCAACACTGATGGGAAGTAGTAGTAACAGTTTGTGATAATATTAAAATTCTGAGAGGAAATTCTTATTGGTTTCTGTATTACACTTCTACCCAAATTCATATATAAACTCTTCTGAGCTCAGCAGCTGATGAGGAAAGCGATTACATATATTCCTACTACTCCAACACTGCCATTCCTTTTCAAGTATGTCAAAATTGTTACATCAATCCAATGAAAAACCCGAAAGTTTCTCAGATCCTAGTTGTATGAATTACTAAAATTAATTTCTCGTAAAATTGTAACTTTCTTCGTAAAATTTTAATTTTTTTTCTTGTGACTTTTCTTTATTTTAGTTCCTCGTAAGTAAGCAGCTTATGACTCCGAGTAAGAAGAAAGATCTGGCGTGGATTCCTGTGAAAAGGCTCACACGAAATGATATTCGGAATCTTAGTTTTGAGGTGAAATAGAAAATCTTCCGAGTGCGGTGAGTAAAGATATTTTTTTATTGGGTATTCCAACATATGGGTCGGCAGTCGGTGGTAGTTGATGAGGAGACGCTATTGAGGATGAGTAGAGAAGAATTGGGTAGGTGGGAAAAATGGAAAA
>NW_003201295.1:0-1025 GCF_000006405.1 Perkinsus marinus ATCC 50983
ACAACGCTCGCAGCTCGCGCAGCCATCCCGCTCTTCAAGAAGAGATTATGGCTTTCTCATAATTCCCTTCCCTCTCCTGCAGGTCTCCTGCCAAGTCTTCTTGGTGTCTGAGCTCGGGTGCTTGCAGTTCTGCAACCCCCAGTGGCATACGTCTGTAACAGCCACTGTAGATAGTCTGTTTTGAGGCGCATGACATCGGGATAGCAGTGATGCTCTGCCAGACGGATAGCCTCATCGTACCTCAAGTTAAGCTCGTCTTGCGAAAGTTGGCTCAGTCAGGACATGGCGAATGACTCTAGCCGCCTCCTCACTTGTGAATGCTTTGATACATGCGTATGGCATCTTCAAGATGACCATGCTCAATGTAAACTTCCTCTGCTATAGAGAACTGCTTCTTCATCACAGCAATAGCAGCCATCACAGTTGGATGATGTAGCCCGCTGTCAATGTCTGGTAATCACCATTGTGATAGCAGGTACGGTTGCCACCAAGTCACCTTTCACATCACCCGCACAACTCCGTGCCAGGCGCTGAATCTTCCGCAATTCCCTGTGAAGCCAAGACATTCTCGAATACCGAGTGGAATCCATTATCGGACCTGCTCATCTCAACTTCTCCTAGAACAGCGTAGCAGCGTTCGGCCACAGGCAGGCAAAGTGCGTTCAAAGCAACCAATCCTAATTGGCGCCACATACCTGACAAGTAGACGTGGACAGTAGAGGAGAGAATGCTCCTAGTATACCTGTGGTCTCTGGTCCAAGTGGGAGGTATTCCAAGACATCAACAGCCATCGCGAAGTGGCCACGTTCCACAGAAGCAGAAAAGTTAATGAGGGCCTCATCAAGTTCATACTCGACCTACTCATTAGTGTTGCGAGAACAATGATTATGATGTCATACCTGATTGTTGGGCGACTCGTCGACGACAACGACCGTCCGCCCATTGGCACGGATGATGTCTTCGATATCCCCTTTGATTGCATGCTTTGTTATCCTATCTGGGGTTGCTATTGAATACCTGAGGGG
>NW_003207263.1:0-1048 GCF_000006405.1 Perkinsus marinus ATCC 50983
AATATTTTATATCTTGATATCCCTAGCGGGATGTCGGCCAGATCTTTCTCATGTAATTCAACCATTTGCGAACACTGCGGTTTGATGCCAACAGTCGGGTCATATCATAAGGGTTGTCCAGGGCATCTTTACCCAGACAGGTCTCTCTCCACCTCCGCCAGCGAGAGCACTGATGTAGGTGTATAGAAGTCTCCCTGCTCATGCCACAATAGCGACATTCCGGCATCCCACCGTCCCATCGGGATACATGGGCCCTCAGACAGCCATGTCCCGTCAAGGCTTCGGAGATAAGCCTGCGATCATTCATTGACACAGCCACCGTGCGAAGGCGACTGCATTGGGCTGCGGTCGAGCATCACGCCTGTCTTCTTTATGTGTGTCAGCTGACGATCTTTGCGCCATCGCCATTCTTCTTCTTCTCTGAATTTCGCTTTGACCTGATGGACAGTGTACGACTCAGGAATGCCAACGTTTGTTATATCCTTTCTCTTTCCGCCTAATCTCGCCAGGGTGTCTGCGATTTCATTACCACTGATACCCGCATGAGCTCTTGTCCACTGAACTACTAGATCGCATGACACAGCAGCGCGTTCAACCGCCCTGCGGACGTTCCTCACTGATGTACTCTCGAGCTTACCTCGGCCAATCACTGCCCGGATGGCGGCCTGACTATCACTGTAAATAACTGCCTGCTTTGAGGGATTATTCCGAGTAGAAGTCAGCCGATTGGCCGCAGCTTCGATCCCTCGAAGCTCGCCTTGCATCACGGTGGCGTAATCTGGTAACCTCGTATACGAGAACCATACTACAGCAGCGTCTTTGTTGGACGGCGCCAGCTCGACAACACCCGATCCGATACGTCCCGTCAGACCCGACCCTCCGATTCTGCTACCATCGCAGAATATGTGCCTCTTAGCAGAAGAGAGGCGATCTATTTGGCCATCATTTATGACTGCGACCGCCCTGTGGTCACTCGCAATGCTCGCTGGATATGAAACGTCGAGATTCATGTCCTCTGGGTTCCGTACTTCCGTGCCCAACGCTCCCC
>NW_003217111.1:0-1133 GCF_000006405.1 Perkinsus marinus ATCC 50983
TCTAACAGATGTTCGCTACTTGTACTTAGATCATCTCACGCAAGCTCCGATGATTTGGACAACATCACATACAGCTGGGAGCGCTTCTTGAATGAAATGAGTTTTGACCCGCAGTTAATACGACGAGGTACCATCTTTTCTGGAGACGGATGCGGCAGTTCTTAATGACTCATGAGCATTCCTTATCACCTATGCTCTGACTCCGACTCAGTGTCATTCCCGTTTAAGGAAAGAACTCACCGGCTGTGCTTTCTCAGGTCTGGAAGCTTCCAAGGTAAGGCTCAACGGATACGTGAAATACCGATCCCATAGTCTTCTACTCGTCACCCACAAGCTATAATCAATATTATCGCGACACGGAGGAAGGCGTGAAGTCCCCATGATATGATTTTCAAGTCTGTATCTTGCGTTTGGCAACCATGTCTTCGAGTCCGTGAAGACTGCCGTAGCTGAAACTGTGCCCTCCACAATATGGAGTCCGTATAGTCTATGCTGTGTGCTCTGGGAATAACCCGTAATCACTCCTCTCGATTCAAGTATTTTCTTTGTCGAAGGACGGCCTCAATTCTGGTTGGTAGCGGGTAGGGCTCGCAGCGTACTCTAGTCGACTCTCAACTAGACAGTCTATCATATATTCGTCGAAGACTCGGACTCGAAGCTACAATGGGGTCGCTATGCCACTTGTTGGCTGCTCACTGGATACAAAGCAGGCTCGGAGAAGACACGTTTTCACATCATATAGCAAAAAAGTCGGGACGTTTCGGAGGAGATTACGAGCGAGAAGGTAACCTATAAAATCAGGAGACACTAGTGCCGGAGATGAAAAACACGTTGAACGGTTCCTTCGTTCAGGTAGAACTGCTTTGAGTCAACGCGATTTCCGAGTGGACTTTAACCGTCTTCGGTACAAGCTCATTATTAAGTGTGGTGCCCCATTAAAGTGAGCAGAGTGAAATTAATATGGTGCTAGAATTGCTATTGCCCGATGATTCTGTCGACGCTGACATTCACCGAGTACGACCAAACTTCTTGATCTATCTACCTGTTAGAAAAGTTAGGGTTCCAGCCTTTGGGTGGTACTCCTGAATTTCTTATATCGCTTTGATTTATCACCAAGAAATGGGCTGAACTTT
>NW_003215369.1:0-978 GCF_000006405.1 Perkinsus marinus ATCC 50983
TCTCAGGGACTCTGTCCCTCTACACACTTGTTCGATCGCTGCGCACAGTGCTTCCAGTGCATGAACCCAAAACCTCTATACAGGCTTCAAGAATCCCGCTGTGAATGCACCAAGTCTATCAAGGTGCAACCAGCGAAAGGTCGCTTATCGACTCATATCAGCCTTCAGGGATTGGATTCTAAGCCAGACCCGCGATAAGTCCCGACTCCAGTGTTCGGGCTGCGGGTTTAGAGGTTTAAGGTTTAGGGCTTGGTGCACTCCTATCACCTCTCGGCTTCTCTCACTCTCTTCCCACGGTTCACGAGATCCGAGCGTTTGGTAGATTTGTATTTTATTACTAGTGTTTTTCATATCGCTTTATTTTCGGCTGTATGCAGATACTCGGCTGATGATATGAAGAGGATAGTTAAGCTCGCTAATTTGCTGGGCATAAAAGTTATTCCAGAAATTGACGTTCCTGCTCATACGACTAGTTGGACGAGAGGGTGAGTACTTTTTTCATGTTTGTGGCGTTTTCTCATTTCCATGGAGTTTCATCCTAGTGATGTGAAAATTATATTTCACGACTACTGCATATCACGTTTTTCAGAAAGTATTGCGCCACTTCACGTAAAACGGGTCGTGAAACTCCAATGTTGGAGAAATTTATGTTTGTTTTCTGCGGTTGCTTAATTCTGGTGGAAGTTTACACAGCGACCCATCTGGCTTTGAGAAATAACATTCCTTAGGATTTGATGACGATGGTGAAAATGTCACTAATTTGATGACATTCACACGGGAGTGATTTAAGTGATTGAAGAATATGGAAAATCCAAAATGAGTTTCCCCGACAACATTGACGATTTCCTCTATGTACAGAAGCCAATGAGAATTTTCCGAAATTTTCTCGCGATTTTCATGTTGCAGTTAACCATGTATATTTCCCCCAGTACTGGTCGAAGCGGAAAAAAATAAATTCGTCGAAAGTTTTTCAAATTT
>NW_003212146.1:0-1044 GCF_000006405.1 Perkinsus marinus ATCC 50983
CCCGAAACCCGAAACCCGAAACCCGAAACCCGAAACCCGAAACCCGAAACCCGAAACCCGAAACCCGAAACCCGAAACCCGAAACCCGAAACCCGAAACCCGAAACCCGAAACCCGAAACCCGAAACCCGAAACCCGAAACACGAAACCCGAAACCCGAAACCCGAACCCGAAACCACCTTATTGGGATGCTACATACAAAACCCCACACTCAGCAGGATGATAGTTGTCGGCATCAGAACCGCGTCAACATACGAGCGAAAATGGAGAACCCGGGCATCGATCCCGGTGCCTCTCGCTTGCTAAGCGAGCGCTCTACCATTTGAGCTAGTCCCCCTCACAATATTCAAATTCTTTCCATTCCGGAAAGATGGGCTGAGCACCCTCGCCCCTCGAACAATGTTGAAGTGGTCCACGAATGGGTGACGAACATTGTCCAAGGGAGGAGGGGAACCAATAACAGGTCGTGCATCTCGAACTACGATGCTCCTCTAACACTCCTGCTCAGTCTTCAATCATTGCGCTCAATGTGAGCCCAACAAATATCTTATCTCATATACACTTTCCGATGCAGGGACTCGAACCCTGGTCGCGTGGGTGAAAGCCACGAATCCTAACCAGCTAGACTACATCGGAAACTGAAAACATAAAATTATATACAGTTCACAAAAGTGCTGTTCAGTCCACCTGCGTGATTGAGGTAGCAACCGAGATGATTGCAGCATCACCAACAAGGCCGCACTAAGGAACATTTCCCAGGTTCGAAAGGAATCTGGTATATTATTGAGACGCGCCTCTATCATTGGTGACACTTATCTCGAAGGATGATTATATCCTTCATTCATTTTCATATTCCCATGAATTGTGGTATCACCAGTCACCACTAACTGTTGTGCTAAATGGAGGTGGTATAACACACAGTTTCCCTCTATCATATGGTGCGTCTACAAGCATTGTGACCAGCCCAATCAGTCACCACGCAACAAATTTACGATTGTACCACTCCCTCCCGAACAGTCCGTAAGGTTCATGATGCTGTCTTTCC
>NW_003211230.1:0-1111 GCF_000006405.1 Perkinsus marinus ATCC 50983
AGCGACGAATGTACCATGTTGCATTAGTCGTTCTAGGACTACATCGTCAGGAAAGTCGAATGCATCGACGTCTCGCCAAAACCGGATACACCTGCCGTGTATCTGAGGGAGAATAGTGATACATATGATGGAGGAATTGGATGGATAGAGGGATCAAGTGGAATATTTGCAGCCATTATTGCAACCGCAGCAGCAGCTGCCATATAAACTACGCGGATCAGTATCCACTAGATTGAAATATGGAAGGTGAAACTTCTGACGGCTTATGCCCAACCAAAAAAGGACGATTCACTGCGGTGGGAAAAGTCCGTAATCAATGATCCAGGATGCGAGCCACGTCGTATCATTAAGTATTAATCCATAAGATTCGAGCTAATACTCACGCTAAGGAGGCTTATTCCCCCTCGCTTCCGCTGAGCTATGGTCAATGCTGATAAAATTCATCGATCAATCCTCACAACGCATGCCAAACGGAGAATGGACCCATCGATGAGATATTGAATTGAGTCTCGCGAGGACTGTATATAATTGGATCATATACCACTATTATAAATCATAGTATCGAATATTACTTCATATCATGATATAAACCTAACGTTATCTCGGCAACCGACGAACACCGATCGAGTGCAAATTATCGTTCTTCTGGAGAGTCAAACCCTAACTGTCCGAATATCCATACGTGATAAGTGAGGGCTGATTCGATGTGATCACTTCCTGATTACTATTACGCTCCAACTCTCTAAGTACTCCCCTGTTCCAAAGCCTACCGAGAGACGCTATCAACCCCGAGACGTACAGTCGGCGATCCCAAGGATGGAAAGCCAGCAATTCTTGTTCTTCTTGCATTTGGAACTTGGCCTCCTCTATATAAGGCGCCATGTAGGGGACCATAGGATCGTAGTTTTGCAGCTCTAGTAGAAGATGCAGCTTTCGGCCAGCCAGAACGGCCCCTACGGAACAGAAACCTCGCATGAAGAATAACCACAAAAACACCTACCTCTCATCATTCGTCTGTACCTCTGGATTCGGATATCTTCTGGAATGATATCTAGTGCTCGTTCAACAATCATATCCTAACATGGTACAATGTCATCAACGAAGATCGAAC
>NW_003212238.1:0-1051 GCF_000006405.1 Perkinsus marinus ATCC 50983
TCCGAGATCACGATTTCGAGAGGCGTACGGGAAATCTGTATGGGTCCTCATGTCGCATCCTCGATGCCGGCTCTGTCCTCTGCAGGTCGTATACTGGTAGGCCGTTTTGCACAACATCTATGGGCTCTCCCACATCACCCCAGCCCTCAAGTCTGACAGCTTCTCGTCACACGTTACGGACAGTATTGCAGGACGTGTGAGGACCCTGTTGGATACTCTACGGCATATCATCGATGATCAGGGTCTGAGGGTTGGCTCACTGCGTATCATGCTGGACTGTCAAGATCCCGCAACAATTGAGGCATGCTCTAAGCTTTTCGAACAAGGGGGATATTCTCTCCCGGACTCGGTATAGAATTCTCAAGCTCATCTCTATGAGGGATGTTTGATATCCTCAGGTGCCTGAGGATATCCACGGCTGGGTCTACGCGGGTGCCGTAGCATGTCCTAAGAAGGGGATTGCTCGAGCCAGACTACTCTTGGAACACTATGAGAGTCGACATCCTGCTAGCATTGATCGTCAGCAAAAGACTTTGGCCATAATCGGTGAAGTCGCTGATGCTGATGTAACCTAATTGCTTGGATAATTGCCGCCTAGTACGTAGTGTTTTGTCATGATTCCATACTGCTAGATACAGCGCGAAATACTCTCACTACTACTGCCGAAGAGAGTGGTGAGTAGCTGCGTTGGGGGGTTTGGTGGATGCGCCTTATTTCAGGTCCGGCCACAAGATTGGCGGTGTGTCGTGGAAAGCTGTACGCATAACCGTTCATTAGGACTCGATGTGGTTTGGGAATGGTTGACTACTTGGTGGAAGCAGATACAGGAACGCTTCCGCAGTTCGGGGGCTATGGGCATCGGTGAGCTCGTGAATGACCTAGATTCGATTCTCGGCATTTCGAAGTAGGTAGCAAGCTTCTTGTTCTAGTGTGCGAGAACATGAGCACGAAGGAGGATCTTTCTCGTGTTACGAAGTTCCTGAGAGAAAATCCAGATCCGCGGATGGCTCGGACTTCGAGTCAATTGATCGATCGAATAAAGCGCAACATT
>NW_003201892.1:0-942 GCF_000006405.1 Perkinsus marinus ATCC 50983
CCACATTGTGTATTTCCATACAGTTCGTGACGAGGTAGTCTTCTAGGATTCTACCCCGCTGAACAGCTCTTCTGTGCCCTAGTTGTCCCCATAACAGTGAGTGCGAGTTACAGTCACAACCGGTAACCGTCTTCCCCACTGTGGGGATCAGGTTACAGTCTGCCGCCACATCCCCTATCGGGTGGAGGTACACCGAGGCCAAAGTGGCACTCTCATTGATACTGACTACCACCGCGTCACGCACATTCTTTATCATGCGAAAAGGGGTACCCAGCCTAATCATGATAGCGGCTCTTGGTTCTAGACCATTCTCCTTATTGCATACAATCCTATAATCGAGGAAAAACTCGGGAACTCCTCTGGGGGGTTCTTGTAGCAAGATGCAGTGGAAGATAACATTCTCTCGCGAGTCGCGATACACTAATAAAAATTTCATCTAATGCTATTCTAGATCTACCGAGATTTATTTGTCCTACACTCAAATGGTTACATAATAGTACATCAACATTTAGGGTTCCCTGGGCGCTATTAATAACGCTGAGGACCCAGCCCTCCTCTATCCGTCATACGCTCCCTAGCTTCAATCCTTCTTCTCAAAGCAGGGCACTCAGCACTTAGAGTCTAAGTTTTAGACAGCTATGCCCTTTGGTCTTGCAAATGAGGCAAGTGAAGCCTATCCCATCTTGGTGCGTGATATCCCCAACATTCTGATAGGTTCATCCTTGGCACACCCCTCATTCATCTTTTCGACCAAATCTTTGTAGTCATCATCAGATATGGGTGCTCCTCTTTCCTACAAGTCGAGCTTGGGGCCCACCAGGACAGTACGGCCCGTGTCAAGAGTTTTATCATCGGCATTCCTCCCTCCAACACCCCTTGCAGAATTTGAGCCAGGCGTGTTCCCGGTTTGGAACCCTAGAGGCTGTGGGCTTCTAATCACCA
>NW_003200884.1:0-1448 GCF_000006405.1 Perkinsus marinus ATCC 50983
TTTGGGTGGATTGACGACTCGAAGACGGTCGTGAGTGTTCATGTGGAAAACGTCATCATGAACGTCAGGGCAAACTGCATACCTACTAGATCGTTCCCGAAGCGCCAACGAGACCCGAACTGCCGCGTCTGTGGAAGGACTGATGAGTCCATAACCCATCTCCTGACATCTTGTGTAGCCCTTCAACATGCTGAGTACCTGCACCGACATAATGCTGTGGCCAAGGTCATCTACAGCAATGCCTTAGAGCTCCTCGGATTCAAGATGCAGGAGGAGTACTGGACGTGGACGAGGCCGCCATCGATGACGCATGGGGAGAAGAGAGTGTTATGGGACCAGAACATCCCCACGCCGAGGAGAGTTGAGCATTCAAGGCCTGACCTGCTAATCCGCAACGGCAAACGGATAGTCGTCTGCGAGATAGGCGTAACGTCTGACAGCAACGTCGTCCAGAAGGAGCGAGAGAAGAAACTCCGCTACCAACCATTGCTTCGGGAACTGCAGCAACTCCATCCCGACTGCACCATACAGCTCTTGGTAGTGGTCATTGGGGTAACCGGAGCCATCACGAAGCAGTTAGTAAGAGGAGTGAGAGAAGCTGGTCTCGACTGTAGTATTGTATCTAAGATGCAGAGGGCTGCTGCCACGCATTCGGCCCATCTGCTACTTCGCATCTTGTACTCTCGCAAACTGTTGGCTGTGGAGTAATTTTTTTTTTCTTTTATAATGTAGATTTGCAAAAAAAAAAAAAAAAAAAAAAAAAAAAAAAAAAAAAAAACTCTGCGGCCCAGTGCTGCCTCCCTGCGGCTATAAGGGGGTTCGACTCTCGGGTTGGACTCCTAGGCTATGGCTCCGGTATCTCTTGCTGGCGACAGCCGAGATGTCCGGTTCTATTCCCCCTGGCCCGTGAAAAAGCCAGTGCTGACAGATCTTATAAGTGTGACAACTTATATGTTAGCTACTGCTAACTTGAACTGTCACAACAATTTTTCACTGGGGAGTCGGTGGCTTTGGTCTCTGACCATGCTCCGACTCGACTGTCGCCTCAGCCCTGCACGACTTGCTGAGTGTGGCGGACCCGAGCCTCTATCGAGGCAACTTTAAATAATAATCAACAATCTATGAATTTCCAACTGGAATAAACTTGTCGAACATCGAGTTTTTCAACACTTCTCCCTACTTACCAGATTTCCACCATTAACTTTGTAAACAAGGCGAATGGGCGAAATTGATAGGTAACTTACCTGGCTGGCGTTGGGCGAGGCTCAAGCAGCTCGCTCTCGTGGGGCGGAGCAGCTCACTGCACGACTTCTGAGGACTGTAAAGCTCCAGGGCCTACCAAGTGTGGGTTCCACAGCGAAATTTCTGGTAGCGGTGGCGTAGCGCAAACGAAGAGATAGCGCTGCCACCAACTATAATATAATAAGAATCATCTATAGTCTGAGCCC
>NW_003214689.1:0-1192 GCF_000006405.1 Perkinsus marinus ATCC 50983
TCAATCTGTAGAGAAGCAAGGTTTATCATACTAAAGACTATCAAGAAGGACAAGGTTCTCATTGGTAGAGATCAGTTTGAAGACTTCGGCTTCGTTATCGGGAAGATGATTAACTGCCATCATGAAAAGGATTGCTTGTTGACTGACCCGTCTCAAGTCAATAAGGTTATGGTGGAAGATCCTCATCGAGTGGTTATTCATTGTGACCATGTAAAGTCACAAATGGCTGATGTCGCCGATGAGATTAATGCCACTAAGGTCTATGAGTCCAAAACCTATGAGGGTAGGATGGCATCATTGGAATGGAGATCGTCCCAAAGGCCCCACAAGGCTTTCAAGGCTGCGGTCAAGAGAGCTAAGAGGTTGGAGTATTCGCTAAAGAGAAGAGGTGGCCAAGAACTGGTGGATGCTTATAGTGACCAGTTCAAGCAATGGCTTGATAATGGGTTTATCCGTCCTGTCGACAGTGAGGAGGTGAAGCATTTTTTGTTTCATCACCCTGTGATAAGGGTGGGTCATCCACCCTGAACACCCTGATGGTGTTGATATCCATGTCCAACAACGATTATTGGTGGCTCGCTGCGTTGAAGATGGTTTTCCGGTGGCAACTTCAAAAACGGTCTTTCACTATCAAGATGATCCTGCTAATATATTGGGAGTTCCGTGGCATGGGGCAAGAGGAGATACGATTGGTGTATCTTTTAAGCCTCCTGATAAACCACCCACTACAAGGAGAGAATTGTTGTCTATGACTAACTCGTTATACGATCCGTTAGGATTGGTAATTGAGCTAGACATACAAGGAAGGCATCTGGTACAGAGAGCTTCCCAATATGCGTGGGATGCTAGACTACCAGATGACCTATGTGTTCTTACTAGTAAGTGGTTGGCCTTGGTTAAGAAGGCTGTCCTCGAGACCAAGGTTCCCAGAAAGATTGACTGTAAGAAGTTGCTTGTCTATGTTGATGCTAGCCAAAGCACTTGGGGGGTGGATATTAGAACTCCAAGTGGGACTAGGGTTTGCGCTAAAGGTGGTCTTTTCCCTCAGCCAAAGAGGGATAAGTGGACTATTCCGCAGAAGGAGCTACTTTCTCTTATTTATGGTAGAGACCTTCTTATAAATGTGTGGAAAACAGTGGATGAGAGTATGAGAGATCAATGTGAAGCTCTCATACTGAGTAATTCTCAAATC
>NW_003207213.1:0-1621 GCF_000006405.1 Perkinsus marinus ATCC 50983
CGGTAGTAGAGACAGTGCATCACCATCACCAGCAGCAACTCTTTACTTCAGGTCACTTCACACGGAGAATACTTTCTCCACGCAACAGGGATGCCAGTGAGTGTCTTAGATCATACAGTCTTCTTGGTGGCCTGTATATGCCGTGATGTTGGTCATAGATGCAAGAATAATGGGTTCTATGTTGAAATAAACGACCGGCTAGCTCTGAGGTACCATCTCATGATTGCGTCTCACTTCGGACAAGTTTGTGTCGTTCCCCCGTAGATATAATGATAGATCAGTTCTACAGCAGTTTCATGTGGCTACAACGTTCGAACTCATGCAACACTTTCCATTGTGTAACATACTAGAAAACTTCGCCCGAGAAGAGCAGAAACGCCTCTGGTTGGTACTGCTAGTCTCTACCTCTCCTCCGTACTGGGCAGCCTGCAGGTCTTTGTTATCGAGCTCATCCTTGCGACAGATATGGCTTAACATTTTGCTTCGCTAACGGGCTTGCGCCTGCTCCTGCGAGATTCAGAGTTCAGATATTAGAGCTGTACTGCTGATTCTGCAGATGCTGCGACTTTGTGCCATAGAAATGCCAGTGATCCTTCTATTCAGGATTGCGGTTGAAGATCTTATGAATGTTGCCGAACGCCTACTTATCCTCAAGGCCTGCATTAATGCCAATCATCTTGTATAGCACTGGGTGAGTACTGAATGGTTGTAGGCAGCTGATATCGGCCATGCATGTCTACCATGGGATCAGCATTATGAATGTTCCTTCGACTAGCTGAGGAGTTCTTCAAACAGGGATAGGGTGGCAAGAATTATTTCCTTCCGATTATTTCCTCCATTCCCTTCGGAAAGACGAAGGAAATTTAGAAAATTCTTTCGAGCAGGAAAAATAGGAAAAATAGGAAAAATAAGGAAAAATAAAGGAAAAATTTCCGAAGCGACCATAAATGGGCACAAAAATCCCAAAAAATAAGAGTTCTCACACCAGGTGATGTCTAGGATATATGCCTGTGTTGCATGGTAAGTCAGTGTTCTCGTCTGCGTTTCTTGCTGATACGAGCGGTCGAACCTTTGGAAACGATCGAAACTGGAAGGCTTTGTTGGTTACTAGAAGACAATGCTGGCCGCCCCATGGACTGCCGTGACGAAAGCTTTCGACAACCCCCTCATTCGAGGGAAAGTGAAACGAAGAAATGCAACCATCAAAGGATTAATCAAGTAGTGCTCAACGACAGCTCTAATCACCGAGCGTTAGAAACTTTCCTATGGAAAGCGGCCGCCGGGTTGAGTGTCGTAACTTTTAGGGGTGAGTGTCGTAACTTTCTTGAGTGGCCCCTGACGGTGCCAGGACGCGGGTCTCCGGCCCGTTTTTAGTTTATTCCGGGTTTCTAGCCTCAGTTATGCCGAGATCCAGTCTCAACACGGAACTCTAGGCTGATCGGTCCAAACGTGGGCAGTTTTCGGGTAGAAGGTGGGTGAAGGCCCGAAGAACTTCTGGGGGGGGGGGTTGTTGAAAGAGGAATTTCGCTGGCCATCGGCCCATTTCCCAATATCAGGCTCCCAAAACACATTTGAGTACAGGCCACAGCCGACCCTTCACTATAAAGGTCTCTACTAGACG
>NW_003199808.1:0-7865 GCF_000006405.1 Perkinsus marinus ATCC 50983
CTGGTCCTCGGACTAAGGAGGAACACTCCAAAGAAGAGGACTCCAGTACCGCTGAAGAATACACCCAACTGCCACGATTGCATAGCCACAAATTCTTTGAATACAATACCGCCAGATAACATGGTAGAAAGGGTCCAACAAACTTGTGTTAGTGGTACCAGGAATGCTCCCGGGAATATTCTCAGCGCTCGGTTGAGATGAATTACCCAGAAAACAGCCGCGAAAAGCCATGCGAAGAGCACTAGGAATGTTCTACCCTGGTACAGCTGTGAAACTTGGCCACCGAAAGCCTGGGTCACTATGAGTGATAGCACTTTGCCCGACACCACGGACTGGGCCCCTACTGCTGCTACACAAAAGGTGTACCCGCTGGGGACTAGGAAGCGGGTAACTCTATTGTGGGATCTTGGCAAGGAGAGCTCCCACTGTATCCTCTTGGGCCATTTGGAACGAGTAAACCACAGAATGGGAGCACCAGTCCTCATCCAAAAGGCAAAAGCAATGAAGCATATAAGCAGCAACAATCCCAGCACAAAGTAGCCGTGAGTCGCCGAAAAGTAGAAATCGTTGAACATTTGGTCAACGTTGTTGATGGCCTCAGACTTGGTCGAGGATACCACCAGCATGACTATTGCTCCAATGATAACCACTGTACCGCAAACGTTGAAGACGGTGAAGGGTTCTTGGAGGAAGTAGTGCACGAAGAAGAGATTGGACACGAACTGAATCGCAGAAATACCACTCAACAAGGACTGAGGGGCAAATGCAAAGGACCCGAAGGTCAGAACGGAGCCTATGCAAAAGAGGATCAGCCCTATTATGAGGGAGTGCCCTTTGCCGTGCTTCACGGCTGTATGGTACTTCATGAGAACAGTACCGAAATTAGTGGTAATAGCACCAACAATGTTAACCACAATGCCGATGACGAACCGAGAAGTGGACATCGGGTCTTATTGGAACTTGGGGAGTGGTCGGACCAGCAACGTGGATGGAAAGTACTCAACTACAACTGCTGAAAAACAAATCACGCTCAACGCGGCAACAATTTGGCCCATAACTCCTTATATTTTGCCCTCAGTGTTTTCGTCATGTCCACGTAACTACGTCGAGACTACCTCCTCTCCGAGAGAGGGAAAGAGAATTGGTGTATTCACAGCCATTGCGTTCCCTAGCACTATGGAAATTGCTACCCTTCCCATGGTCATGACGTTACTACCGTCTACACTGTATGGTCGGGCTACTCTTCAACCTAGGATCGTCATAAAGCTCCACCCTATGCTGTATAATAACGATGACCAGCCAATAATGGTGCGGTACGACGAGCACAGGTACACCGCACAGGCCGGGCACTTCAGGGCTCAGCTTCACGCAACACGAACAACAACACGCAAGGATGGTCGATTGTTGTGGCGAGCGCTCTCGCCAAGGGACAGAGAGACAGTTGAGCGGAGGTGGTGCGGTATACCCTATGTGCTCGGAGCATGGAGATATCGATGCCACCTCCTCGACACTAGTTCCAATACATTATGCTGAGTCTCGAATTTTCCCTGGCAGCGTGAGTCACCGACACTTGACCAACTTCCCGCGCGATTAAGCAGCACACTGATGTGACACGTCAAAATGTCACACTCGGAGTGAGTGAGACGATATGGTATATCCTATGCGCTTGGAATGCTCGAATTGGGATGCCATCGATGAGATGCCACTCTCACTGGGTCACGCTGAATCTCGAAATCGACCTAACAATCAGAATCTCCTACGGTAAACAAATGTAGGGTATACGCACTCGTATGACACGATGAATATACTGTGTTTCGCGCTCGCCATAATAATGTGTCCGGGACACAGTGTCCCCTAGCTCAATACCGTTGTCCCATTCTTAGCTATTTATACGTTTAACAAGGTTGATGAGAAACTGTCATATAATCAACATATGTGGGGAGGACCAGATCGTGTGGCTCCTAACTTAGGAGTCTTAGGAGTCCTAAGACTCAGTTGCACACGTAGGCAACAACACAGAAAGATTATCGACTGTTATGGCGAGCGCACATGCCGGGGGACAGAGAAGTGGTTAAGCTCTATCTATTACTGCCCCTTGGTTGTGTTCTATCGACAAGTTGCTCGAGAAGTTGCTATATCATCGTATTGGTACACGACATCCTTTGGAATTTGGATGCAATCGATGGGGTCCAAATTTTTGGTTGTAGCCTGTACAGTAGATAAATGTAGGAGGACACACGCACTCGTATTGTCGCGGCACCGAATGATCTGTTATTATTATCGGGCGTGCGCGAAATGCTCCAGTGAGTAACGGCAGGCAGGAAGGCCAGAGGATAGATATATGAGGCTGAGATTAGGTGTTTGAGTTATCATTGTTGCTAATTAAATTGATATTATGAGCATGTGAGATAACTCCGTAGCCATCTGGCTCAAGTCTGTATTTTTACTCTCCATTTTCACATGAGTACTAGTCGCGTTGAGGAACCGTCCAAACCAACCGAGTCGGCCGACCGTAACATGGTGACAGCTGGTGGCGGTTCGACGCTCAAGATGGACGACGCGGATAGCAAATCCGAAGCGGCTAGCAGTACCATGGGAGCACTCTTAAAGGATGAAGAGTCCTACAAGAAAGAGCTCACGAAAAGGAGAGTCCTACGAGGCAGATTGAGAGGCAAAATTCAGAAGGTCCAAGCGGCGATGGAATGCATCATCGTACCAGAGGACCAGGAAACCACTGAAGAGCTGGCGACATTAGAGATACAGGAGAGTCTTCTGCACGATCAACTTCGGAGAGCAGAGAAAGATATCGCAGAGTTACAGGAGCTGAGACAAGGAGTGGTGTCCGAATTGGGGAAGGAAGAGCACCGCTCTAGGGCATCGCGATCGGTTTTTTCTTATGACGCTCGTGATGGTACTTCTACTTCGGAGGTCTACTTACCTACGGTATCAGGAAAGGAGAAGTTTCATCAGTCCGAAGACGAGATCAAACCAAGAACTGAGAATGCGGACCACAAGGACAACTGCGGAACGAGAGACTCAAGGACAGTCCCAGGTAGGGGGGAAACTCGCCGCGCTAGCGTAGTAGTCGCGAATGCATCTCCAAGATTGTTAGCTGAAATGCCAGTGCCACAGAGTCTCACAAATGAGGGTAGGGATTATGGTGTGTCGAGCCAGAGGGGATATGTGCGACGGGAACCCAGAGTAGGGATCAATACACAGGGGGTTTCGAAGTTAGCATTGCCACAGTGTGAGGATATCCTTGATCTAGATTCTCATTTTGAGGTTGTTGAGGGAATTTTACAAGAATCTGGGGCTGGTAGCTATTCAAAGGGCACTGATGCACGGTTACTGTTCAAAGTACGTGATGATATCCGGATTCCGGATGGCATGTGTGGGAAAACTACTTACCACTCTTCCGTCGGGAGCAGTGAGGGACTGTGCGAAAAGAGCGGCTCAGAGATCCAAGTATTGTTGGGAGAGAATCAAAGATCAGCTACGTTGTCGATTTTGTAAGAGAACGGCGATAATTGGGAACATCCGAGAGTCACTAGCAAAGCTCAGCTATGGGGGTCCTGGTAAAGTAGATCAGTTCTTGGACTCGGCTGAGACGATTGTACTTCGGTGTCATAAGGCGTATAAGGATAAGAGTGAGATGTTCAGGGTGGTCAGAGCGATAGTGAATACCTTGCCAAGTGGAGTAGCGGAGAAAGTGATCTCGGAAGTGAAGAGGGAGGCGAGGTCACAGCGTGGCTCTTACAGAGACGTCAGTGAGGAGGATTGGGAGACACTTTTACCTTTCTCTCTGGAGGTGGGAGATGTGATTACGGACGGTATCACAGTGGTGGACATCATCAGAGATGTCAGCAGGACCTCTGAGGACACCACCAGGAGAGAGACGGACAAGGTGGCGCTAATAGCTCAGCCGACGAGTCAGCAGGGGGTTGGGATGGCGGTATCACAAGGATCGGGTAGTGCAACTTCTCCACATCCCCCAAAGCAGTCACTGGAGTCATGGGCAAAAGGTTTCAAAGCTTCGTTCGTTGTCACAGTCAAGGAGTGGAACGAACAGGAGATAAAGAAGACTTTCCAACCAGATGACTGGAGACCTTTGCGTAGTAGAGGAAAAGGCCAGGGGCAGAAAGTCGGAAAGGTGGTTGGGGCAGTCGTGGGATATAGCGATGAGGTGACCTTATTGAGGTCAAGGGCAAGGCGTTGATGGCCAAAGTCGCAGGGGATGACCAACTGAAGCAGAAGTTCAGGGTAAGACCTTTTGTTTTCAAAAGCCAGGGAAACGGGGAGGGCCGAATGTGATTCGTGGATATCGCGTTGCGGCCTTAGATTCATCTTGCTCCACATTAGATAAAGGAGGTAGCCAAGGGGAAGGCTTTCCTGCTCTAGATAAGATAGAGGAGGAGGAAAAGATAGTAGTAGAAGAAGTAGTCAGGGAAGAGCTGGATGATAAAGTGTGCTTGATCTACTTAGAGGTTCCAGTAGAGTTACAGGTCAGAACCGATATAGTGAGTGCAGTAGATCCGAAGTATAGAATTTTGGGAGTGAAAGGGACGATAGACCCAGGAGCGGGACGCACATACTTATGTTTACCGAAGGATAGAAGAGCGAGGCGAGATTGCATACCAACTACTAAGGTGGCGAAGTGGGCTAAGCTGGCGGATGGGAGCCGCACAGCTATCACCCAGGAGGCCGAAGTATACCTTACCTTATGGCTCGAAGGGGAGACAATCACTGCTGGACCTCATATAGTCCGAGTGTTGTACTCAGAGCAGATAGAGGACGAGGTCGGTCTGCTAATAGGCAGGGATATTGGCAGCAGAGTGGGATTGCAGTTGGACCTAGCAACGGGAACGGTGTCTCGATCGAAGAGAACCATCAGCATGGATGGAGAAAAATTGGTGGATGATTGTGCAGCAGATACCATTGATGTGGTGAGGTACGTGCAGGACAATGTGATAAGATATCTTGATACTCCGGGAAAAGGACAAGGAGTAGGAACTCAACCATCACCTCAGGGAGAGGGTAAGATTATTTTTCCAGTGCTTCCACCACAGGAACGGGAAGTCGCCAGAGTTGCTGTGTCGACGCTTGTGGGAAAAGGGGACCTGGAGGATGAGGGCCTTCGAGAATACAGAGTGTCTTTCAGGAAGTTGAGGGGAGACAGCCGGGCAGACTGCGAAGGGCAGGAAGCGGCGGTGTATATAGATCTCCCGAAGAGAGACGATAAGGCGATGAGAGAACTTCGTGTACCCAGATATGAGAGGGCTGCGTACAATAAGCTCTCAGGGACTCATCAACGGGTGTACCAGGATCTGGTTCAATAGTTTGTAGCGAGAGGGTGGTGGATAAGGAGATCGGAGCTGAAAAGCGAGGAGCACTCTCAAGAGAGGGAATGCCTGCCAGCATCTCCCATCTTTCTCACACAGCTAGAAAAGAAACCACGACTTGTCTTGGATTGTAGAGGAGTCAATGCGAGTCTGGGAGGAGTATCATCGTCACGACGGGCAACGTCAGATATACTCATTGCGGTGCGACTCAACGGTGAGGATATGATTGTTGCAGATCTCCAAAAGGCATATTATAGATGCAGGCTCTTAGCGCACTGGGTGTTGCTTGCCACCGCGATAGGGGAGTTTGTGTCGGATAGAGTGGCCTTCGGGCTGCATTTTGGAGCTGGTTGTCTCCAGGGGGCCGTCAAGGAGATAGTGGCGACGATGTTGGAGTTGATGAGAGAACTTTCATGGGGCCAAAGATTTGTATTCTTGTTCATTCTCTTCTACATGGATGACATTGTCATTCAAGGTGGAGGAGTGGAGGGGATCGTCAGGGCGTTTTCCCTTCTGTTTACGATTCTGAGGTACCTGGGATTCGTGGCACAGTGTGACAAGTTGTGGGCGGTAGTCAGGCCAGGAAACGGGGAACAGTTCCGACAGTATTGCGAGAGATATAGCATCTCTATTCCTTTGAGTGCGGAGGGCACTTTATTAGGGGTGGGGATCTGTCTGGAAGATGAAAGGATGCTGATTGACTGCAAACTGACGCAGAGGTGGTCGACAGTAAGAGAGTTTCTGAAATCCTCCACTTGGACAAAAAGTGGTACATTTGCGTGTGCGGGAGCGTTGGCTCATGATAGTGTCCAAGGGCATCCAACACTCAGGCTTTTAGGGGATGTATTACGGGCCATAGTGGGGAAGAGTTTTAGTAGCCTTCCGTGGGATAGGGAGTTCACATTGCAGGACATGAGCGAGGGAGTTCGAATGGTTTTCGAAGAGACTAGGAAATGGGTGGCAGAGAAAGAGCCGTCCCTAAGCTGTATGCATATATCATCTCTCCAGGGGGGAGAAGAAAATATGTTTTTGGTTCTGGAGACCGACTAATCATTATTAGGGTGGGGGTTCAGCCTGTGGGCGACCAGACAGGAGGGAATCTTTGAGTACCTTTCGGATAGTAAGGGAAGTTGTTTTGAGATTTTGGCATCCGCAGGGAGGTGAACCAATAGAGAAGCGGTGTGGCACTCGAATAGGCGAGAGTTGAGAGCGATGTTCGAAGGGGTGAGTCGAACAGCGAGATTTCTGGGATATTGGAGAGGCTCACACCATAGACTCGGCACACAAGGCACGTGTAAGCTCTCAATCAAAGGTGATAATTTCGCTTCGATCCGCTGGTGCAATGAGAATCCCCCTTGCAAGGCACTGGAATTGAGATCGATCGTTAGGCTCGCTGATGCAATAAAAGAGGAAATCAGTTTCATAAGAAATAATTGTGACGTGGTTGTTGAGATCGAACATCTCCAAGGCTGTCGAAATACTAGAGCGGATGAGTTGTCTCGTCTACTACAGAGGAAATGTGCTAATGGCGTTCAGATAGGAAGAGCTCTACAGGAGTATCTAGATGAACCTCTCAGCGTGGCGCAGGCAGTGGATGATATCGTGGGCAGACTAGGTGAACTACCCAGCTCTGCCGACCGATTGTGTTATGTTCCGGAGGAAACATCATCGCACGGTCGGAGAGGAGGGGAATGTCCGAGTCTTGCGGATGAGTTGGCGCTGGTATCGTACGATGTCGATGCGGCTCTCCAAGTATGGAAAGCCCTACGTTTCTCCTTCATCTTGTGGAGAAGAGCGGTTGCGGGGTATCCACTCTCAGATGTGCAGTATCCAGTGGCATATCAGGAAGAAGACAAGATATCTTTTTCGAGATCGCTGCAGCTGGGATGGGCAGATGGAATGGATGCCAAGGCACTCCGATCATTGGTATGCATAAGGATTGATGATGATGGCATAGCACGCTATCTGATTAATGGCGCAGATGGGGCTACCAGTTGGGCGTTTTATGTACCAAAGATGAGGATGGGTTTCAGGCGATTACTCATTCGTAGTGCTCACAGGAAGCTGCGGCATGCGAGCCGGAATGCCAGTGTAGAGAGAGCGATAGAGTTTGGTTTCTTCGCACCGTCATTGAAGCGACTTGCGAATGATGAGCTTGCAGTATGTGTTACTTGTCAGCTCAAGAATGCCAAGCGGGAGTGGAGAATATCGCCGGGGCTCTCAGGGGCGGGTATCTCGGATCTTTCACCAGAGAATCTATTGAGAGCAGGTAAGGAACCCTTTTATGCTGTGTCGGTGGATGCCATTACGTTGGGATCGGGTCTGCTCTATCTGTCTGTGGTCTGCCTCATGACATATAGCGTGGTGTGGATCACCATACCAGATCAGACTTCCTCAAGTATTGCGGCAGCGATCAGAAGGGCTCAGAGGAGAGAAGGCGGATTCGCAGTGGTGGTAGCCGATAATGCGATTGCCAGGGATTCAGTGGCAAGGGATCCTGAATTAGCGGGATGGAACATTCATTTC
>NW_003215072.1:0-1363 GCF_000006405.1 Perkinsus marinus ATCC 50983
GCCGGTTTGGTAATGGTGGATGAGCCCGCGCGGGCGTCTCCGGGGACTTGGCATTGGTTGGTGTTGTTGATCGCGGCATTCACATTGTCGGTTACGGAGGAGGAACGTGGGCGGGTGAAGTCGCTGATCTTGTCAATAGGAGAAGCATTGGCGCTGGAGCCTGCTATAGAGGCTAGTCGTCTCTCGAACTCCGCCCTATGGTGCTCTCTACTGCTCTGTCTCCAATTCATGGGCTCACATTGGCATGGTGACGCGGACGTCGATGGGATCGTGAAGGCTCACTGTGCTGAATACGCGGTCAGTGCGGCAGAGGAACCTTGGGCCTCTGCTGTGGAGACGGATATTTTCAGCAAGAGCATGCAGCCTGCTAAGCTCAGTAGGAATCCTAGCGCTACTATGGCGAGTCGACTTGTTGAAATTTGTCTACACATCTCTACGAAGCCTAGGGCTCGTGGTGTGTTATCGATTCCGAAAGAAGTTAATCTGAAGAAAACCTATGAGCCGACGGTTAAGAACCAGTTAGAGAATAGTAATGGTAAGAAGACTGCAAGCGACCAACAAGAAAATCTTGGACGGTCGAGACCAGTCCTCGACCAGAGTTCCTCAGGGAGTGGACGCCGTGCTGATAGATGGGTGAGCTGGGGAAGGGTCGTACATACCACAACGCATTTGCTCTTATGCCAGGGAAACCTGTTGTTGGGAGACTCTGTGGATAGAAACACTGCGAGGGTGCGCTGTCACGCTCACGGTAGAGATGAGATGGCGTCAAAGGCGGATTATAAACCGCTTGTGCTGATCGATGGGCCTAATGTGGCTAACAGACATGGTGGACAGCAGTTCACATGTAAAGGGTTGCAGATATGCGTCGACTATTACGTTTCTAGAGGCCATGAGGTGAGCCTACAGCCAATCACCTGTTGAGGTAACATCAGACTTCTTGTTTCTCCGCAGGTTTTGGTATTCCTTCCGGACTATCTGGTCAATCGCAATGAGCTATTTAAGCTTCGTAATGCACAGAAGATGAGAGTTCAAACGATGCACGGCATCAAGGCGGCGCCAACCCACATACCAGTAGATAACATCGGTGTTCTACTTAAGCTACAGACTCAGGGACGACTGGCACTGACCCCGTCTAAGGTGAGATCTCTCTCGCGTGCTCAGAGCTCAGAAAGTTTTTTATTTCAGGATTATGATGATTCCTATTGTCTACAGTATGCTCATAAGAAGGATGCTGTTATAGTCTCCAACGATATGTATCGCGATTGGGTGAAGAAGCAACCTTCGTGGAAGAAGGCGAGTCGATTCAGTGGCTGCGTACGCACGTTGTCAGCTATACTTTCGTTAGGGATGAGTTCATGCCCAA
>NW_003215072.1:1463-3308 GCF_000006405.1 Perkinsus marinus ATCC 50983
AAAACAGCGCGTTTTATAAGGAGGAGGAGGCGCTGAGTCAAATAGCTGGGGTAGCAAATCGGCGTCTAACTGCCTCGTTGAGATCGCCAGAACGAGCTTGAGCCGGAGGGCTCAGGTCACCACGACCAACCTTAAGGGCTACTTCATAGTTATCATCTGAGCATAGGAGCGATACTGAGAGTAGCAATACGGTCTACTACTACTACTACTACTACTACTACTACTACTACTACTACTACTACTACTACTACCACTACTACTACTACTACTACTACTACTACTACTACTACTACTACTACCACTACTACTACTACTACTACTACTACTACTACTACTACTACTACTACTACTACTACTACTACGGCTTACCCAACATATCGGCAGCAACACGACTCAGCCGAGGCACCTTATCAGCGAGATCCCTGCATCGTACAAATCTCAGGAAGTCCCGACTTAGACAAATCGCTGATAAGTCATAAATGCCTTGTCCTATAGGCTCTGCAGCCAAATAGTGTACAATTTGTGGTATGAGCCGACAGCATGAGGGCTCCTGAGAGGGAAAAGAAAGTAGACATTAGCCAGCCCATGTGAACCCACCTTATTGTATCGCATGTATCGACCCAATAAGGCCTGTACTTCGCGTATCACGGCTGACTCGTCCGAGTCGCCGCCCATGTCCGAGCCGATCGCTGCTCTTATAAGAGGACCCAGGGAGAATATCGCCTCAACAGCATTAGGCTGTTCGATAACCCATGCATCAACTGCAGCATCAGCAGACTCGACCAATGCTGCTAACAGCTCCCCTTGTGAGGGGTCGTGAGATCCAATGACAAACCGGGGCTTTTTGGTACCAAGGTTGAACATCTAAGAAGGGTGTGAAGCGGATGAGCACAACAGACGGGCTTATTACGACAGAGGCATTGACGAGGCCACTAGGCCTGAGGGTTGTCATAGCCATGTCAGAGAGCGATACGAAGCCATCTTCATCAATGGGAATGTACTGGCCAGGTCGGAGATACTGCAACGATAAAAACACTACTATGCATAGGAGGCTACTAGAGAGTCTACTACCAGGCATAATGATGGAGGTTTCTCAGAAGCTTGTTCGATCTTGCCGACCAACGCCACCAACACATGTTCACATAGACGGGATGACACAGCGAGTATCTGCCCAAAACAGCCGTTTCCCCGGTGGCCGCCGACGACGACGATGCTTAGTATTACCAATAAATCGGCCCTCTTTGCCACAGTGGTCAAGTCAACCACTGTACATGGAAGTTGAGCCTCGTCCAATGGCGCATTATCATCACCGTTATCACCAACAAACGAGCCCCATGATGAGCTTGACGATAAGGCGGGAGGTGAGCATAGCCTATGGTAGGAGTGATACAGTGTACTCATAGTAATACTAATGCCTACACGACCGTGTCGTCGAACATACTGCTGACTTTGCACCCGAGACAAACACTGTCAATGAGAGGGCCACAGGCAACGACGTCGTCGCAGATGATGCCCACCTGGAACAAGGGAAAACAATAAACCTACTTATCGGTAGAGTAAAGCTACTTTGGTGGCTATGATAGGCCGTCGGCTTTTCAAGGACTCACTACTACTCCACGACACCAGCTCATCGGGGCTGAGCAAAAGGGAATACTCCGACGCCACCCGTTTTCACGCGACTTACTTCTTCCCTAGTCTACTCGCAGTACTACAACTACCATAGTGCTTAGACACAGGCTCCCTGTGAAAAGGGCGATCAGATTTCGACCAACCGAAACGATCATTGTTACCCGAAGCCGAGCCGGCTGGCCGTGCTGCTACTCCTGATCCTGTTATTGTCGATCA
>NW_003216967.1:0-686 GCF_000006405.1 Perkinsus marinus ATCC 50983
CAGACCTTGGAAAGCCTCCTAAACCCTTCGAAAACTGTGATGCTGTATGTATCATTCGGTACACAGACGGAGCGATGCGGACGGTCTCTGCAGCTGAGGCGAGTACTTCATCTCGAGTCCTCCTATTGGTTGGGTTCTCAGCTACGGTCAGTGATAATCCAACGGCAGACCAAACGGAGTGCGTGGATGAACGTAGCCTCCCTTGCCACGAGGCCTTACAGGGATGAGGGCTCCTCTGTGAGTGTCTGGCTCGTCCAAGGTTATCCCTAATCGGTAGGCGTCATGCAGAGACTGAAAATACCTGTGCTGTTCTGCCGAACGACTGTGAAGCTAAAATTTTGAATATGGGTTATACGCGTACTTTTGGTCTCGAGATGGTGCGAGATGTTGTAGATATTAGGAGGTCACAGGAGTACCACAATATCATACCGATATTTCAAGCCTGGGGCCGAGGCTGTGATGGGGATGTCCAGCCAGGCGGACCAGGAAGGAGCTACATGCCCAACGCTTGAGAGTAGTCCCTTTGGGCCCCTGCGACTGTACTACAGCCTGTCTCCTTCAGTGCGTGTACGGAATAGTGTGATGGAGATGGTACAAGCGTTGAGCCCTGCCTGGTCGATGGTAGCTGGCACCTTTGAATTTGAATATGATCACTACACCGACACACTGTGGTTGGTTGGGGCATC
>NW_003202381.1:0-1296 GCF_000006405.1 Perkinsus marinus ATCC 50983
CCCAAGCCGTCGTAGCAGCTTCACAGTCTCATCGTCAACTCGAGTCTGGCCAGGATATGCTGCTGTGAGAGAGCCAAGATTCCACCATACTCTGGGCATCAACCCAGTGACCTTGCAGTAGCAATGTGTCGGCCTGGAGTACCGCGTCTTCTACACCCATTGCTCGGCGAGCCCATAGCTCCGTCTCTGGATCTCCCGTGAGACGGCATAGGTCCAAGATAGCCCACCAAGCTTCCATCGCGGTAGCATCATCATTGCCAACGGCCATCTGCTGCAGTGCGTCGGATGCCAGAGACCAGCAGCGGTGATCACAGGCACACTGTATAAGTATGATAGGGTCTATCCCATCGCAACCCTCACATTCATTGAGGCCGGCAAGGAGGGTTTGAGGCACGCTTGGGTTGAGGGCACTTTGACGGCCAATCAACGTGACTTCCTTCAGCAAGTACTGGCATGCTCGGACCGCTCTGTTTGAGGCCAGTTGAGAAAAGACCTGGATCCACACCTCATGGGCCACGTCCACCGAACCATTATAGGCCTCGTGAACGAGCATCAGCCTCTCTCGGGGGTCCTCCATCTCCTTCACCACCTCTCCAATAGCCTCTGTTGGCCACATGGTAGAGTCGCTGTCACCAGAATCTTCCGGCTTCAACAAGTCGCAAGGGATGAGGACAAGGTCGAGGAGCACCGGTATGAAGTAGCGGTCACTGACGCACTCCCAATTGATCCTAGATAGCGCCCATGCCAGTCTATCGTCGATCCGAGACTTAGCCGCTTCCGGCATAAAGTTATCATATATGCTCAAAACGCAGATCTTCCGTACGTCCTGGTCGCAGCTAGTGCATCCAATAAGGAGGCATGAGACTGCCATCTCGGCGGCATCGATTTCGAGATCCCCCGGCCCAACAGTATGCCTCAAATACTCACACAGAGGGCATACAAGATCGGTGATAATTAGCCTATAAAGTAGTGACCTTGAGGCCAAGGGCCACATGCCCCTAGCACTAGGCTCGCCGTTTCGGCCAGAGACTAGACCAGTGGTAGCAGGTGTTGGCAGACCAGATTGAGGGATGAAATTGTAGAGCCTCTCTGATGTCACTTGATCACACGAGCGTAGAGTTTGCATGCCATCGGCAGCTCTAGCAATACATAGGAGAGAATCCAAACCGTCCTCTAGAACAGCCTCTTCTCGATGTGTTTCCCATAGACCAATAAATGCACCAGGACGAGTATCCCGGAGCCACTTGCCCAGCTTAGATAGCCCATCAGAGCTGGCCTCGTCAGACAGGACGAAGG
>NW_003203354.1:0-1259 GCF_000006405.1 Perkinsus marinus ATCC 50983
GTCTCGTAAGTGTGAAGTCTAACCATGTCGTAAAATTTTACAATTAAACGCATACCACAATTTAAGTGGTGCAAAGATTTGGTGCTAAATTTCAGTGAAAAATTACGAAATGTCGTCGGTTTCCGACAAACCGACTCAGAACAAGCCTTCTGCCGAAGTTGAACCGACGACCTCCCGCTTACTAAGCGGGTGCTCTACCAACTAAGCTAAGAAGGCACGGTCTCGTAAACGTAGAGTCTAACCATGTCGTGAAATTTCACAATGAAACGCATACCACAGTTTAAGTGGTGCAAAAATTTGGTGCTAAATTTCAGTGAAAAATTACGAAATGTCGTCGGTTTCCGACAAACCGACTCAGAACAAGCCTTCTGCCGAAGTTGAACCGACGACCTCCCGCTTACTAAGCGGGTGCTCTACCAACTAAGTTAAGAAGGCACGGTCTCGTAAACGTAGAGTCTAACCATGTCGTGAAATTTCACAATGAAACGCATACCACAGTTTAAGTGGTGCAAAGATTTGGTGCTAAATTTCAGTGAAAAATTACGAAATGCCGTCGGTTTCCGACAAAGAGACTCAGAGCAAGCCTTCTGCCGGAGTTGAACCGACGACCTCCCGCTTACTAAGCGGGTGCTCTACCAACTAAGCTAAGAAGGCACGGTCTCGTAAGTGTGAAGTCTAACCATGTCGTGAAATTTCACAATGAAACGCATACCACAATTTAAGTGGTGCAAAAATTTGGTGCTAAATTTCAGTGAAAAATTACGAAATGCCGTCGGTTTCCGACAGAGCGACTCAGAGCAAGCCTTCTGCCGGAGTTGAACCGACGACCTCCCGCTTACTAAGCGGGTGCTCTACCAACTAAGCTAAGAAGGCACGGTCTCGTAAGTGTGAAGTCTAACCATGTCGTAAAATTTTACAATTAAACGCATACCACAATTTAAGTGGTGCAAAGATTTGGTGCTAAATTTCAGTGAAAAATTACGAAATGTCGTCGGTTTCCGACAAACCGACTCAGAACAAGCCTTCTGCCGAAGTTGAACCGACGACCTCCCGCTTACTAAGCGGGTGCTCTACCAACTAAGCTAAGAAGGCACGGTCTCGTAAACGTAGAGTCTAACCATGTCGTGAAATTTCACAATGAAACGCATACCACAGTTTAAGTGGTGCAAAGATTTGGTGCTAAATTTCAGTGAAAAATTACGAAATGCCGTCGTTTCCGACAAAGAGACTCAGAGCAAGCCTTCTGCCGGAGTTGAACC
>NW_003209030.1:0-1295 GCF_000006405.1 Perkinsus marinus ATCC 50983
ACTCTGACAGTGACAAGAATGTGTATAATCTAGTGATACCCAACGATAGCAGCAATGTAGTGTAGTAGTTGCAGGACCGATGTCTCTCACCCATGATCAATGAGAATACCGCCAATGGTGATAAAGATGACGCCAGGGACAACACTGAATTGCGATATAGTATGGTACATATTTTCGAATAAACGCCTACGGGTAGTGTTATAATACATTTACCCGTTCATAAAACCACTAGCAACACTCTTCTACTCATCTAAGAATCACCACGCAACCCGCCGAACTTGCCACTATGTGCGGAGCTCTTGGACGACCTTCTGTGATCTTCACCATTACCACTGCGGTGGAAGGGCCTCTCGGGTGGAGGAAAGGGTACCATTTCACCGTTACGGAAGCACACCGGTTTGTACTCATCGGGGATCGAACCGCGCGCCGCAGACTTACGGAAATGATCAACATTGGCCTTCAAGCCCTGCACTCTGGCCGGGCACACTTCGCAAACCTTGTGCGATTTATATAGGGGTAGTTTCTGACCGTGAAATTCTTGAGTAAACCTGTCGAGCTCGTCCACATTGACAAAGTTGATGAAAGCGTATCCAAGGTTACACTGATTCTGAAAGTCCATAGGCATATAGAAAAAATCCATGCTCGTGGCAAAGCCCTTGTCCCGGATAACTTCACGCAGGCCCTCAGGTGAGAATCTATTAGGGATGTTGCGGAACATAATAGTCGTATTAGAACCGCCATCCTGAGCCTGAGATTCTCTATTGTATCTCGTCAGGCCACCACCCTTTCTCACACCAGTCGAGGGATGATGCCCGTCCGCAGCTTTCTGTGCGGTCTGGAGCTCTTCGTGTTGTTGTCGAGGTGAGTCTACCCGGTTGTGTGAGGTGAAGGGTGACAGTGAGGTGGTGACAGCGGGAGGAATCCCTTGAGCCGGCTCGAGAGGTGGAGTCGCCAATAAGCCGTCTAAATGAGCAAATACCCTGGCGGAAGCCGGTTGGGATGAGGGACATGACCCCAATAGGCCCTCCTCATCTTCATCGTAGTCATTAATCTCTTCTATACCCTCAAGCCCCGGTTGATGCTGTCGCACCGAAGACGATTGAGGTGGGTAGGACGGGAAGGGACCAGGGTTCGACCCGTCATCATCATCATCAATCCTATATGGATCAACATATTGCAGTTCTTGTGTAACCGGATCATATTTCCCTATCAGAACGGAGGCATCTGTCTTGTTCGCGGTCATATCACTTTGACTCCGCTGTCTACACATCTCCTGTAGGCTAGGGGGCGCCCCT
>NW_003208292.1:0-1516 GCF_000006405.1 Perkinsus marinus ATCC 50983
AACTACATGTGTTGGTGATGATATAAAAAAATTCCGAAAAAAAATTTAAAATTTTCGTTGGTTTTCGTATAGTTATGCCCTAAATTGTTGTGCATATTCCCATCATTTAGTGAGGACATTGTCGAGTTCAGCTGAGGAAATCCAACATATATTTTTCGATTTTTTATTTAGTTTTTTTATATACTCTCGGAACTCTTCCATGGACAGGCCAGAGCTCTCTCACTCTCATTGCTGGATGGTCATGCTGTAGCGCATGTAGAGTTTCCTGGCCATCCATAGTCACCAGACAGTTTTTGTATACTCTTGTATACTGTATAGTTTCTGTATACTTTTGGTACCCTTCCGTAGAGAGGTTAGAACTCTTTCACTCTTAGTGCGACGTGGTGACGCTGTAGCACATTAGCAGTACCCCAGCCACATATCATTAGGTACCCGGTGTGGGAGATAGATGAATACGGCGAAGTGAATGGAACAGAAGCCATGATGGCAGAGATAGCTCATCGTGGCCCTATAGCCTGCTCGATAGCAGTACGTCGAGTGGCGTTGGTTTGTGGACAGTATGCAGCAGCAGGTCACGGAGGCATTCGAGAAGAACTACACCAATTTTGACGTTTTTGAGGACATGACGGGTTGGGTCAAAGTGTGTTGGTTAACATGAAAGGCACCATGGTAGGAGCGACGGAACCGGAGCACGAGATTGCGGTGGTTGGATATGGAACGACGCCGGAGGGAGTACCGTATTGGATAGGAAGGAACTCATGGGGACACTACTGGGGCCACAGCGGCTTCTTCAGAATCGTAAGGAAGCGCTACTGTGGAGTGGGAGATTTCACTTGGGGGCCTTTAGGTACGTGGAAAGAACAACTTGGGCATTGAAGGAGACTGTGCTTGGGCAGCTCCAGCAAATGGAGGAAAGCCCAGGAGGGTGAGCAAGTGTCGTGTTGCTTTGCTGAGAAATTACTCTGTGGAAAGGATCCTATCTCAGCAATAGAGTTTCAACCATACTCAATATTCTAGCTATGTAATGGTCTGTGGAATATTTCCTCGCTAGTGTTTTTCATATCACGGGTGGAATTCCAATGATAGCATGAGCCGCTGATAGGTGCAATTGGAAGGCGCTTCCTCGTCCCCCCCTATGTGGAAAATCGGCGCCCCGGCCTCTCGAGCTGGATGCCGTCGGCGTACCAGACTCCAGCGACCTCCCAGAAGCCGTCGTGGAGTTCTGCCTCATGTGGCTAGCATTACTGAAGTCCCCCTTACGCTGGATTGGAGGAATGTCAGTGGTGTTACCAGCTACAAGAGTTGGGATAAAAACCAAGTAGGTCGGCGGCGCCTCCGCCCTCTCACTTAACATTCTCAGCATATACCGCAATACTGCGGTTCTTGCTGGGCCCAGGCGGTGACTTCAATGCTATCAGATAGGATCAGCATACAGCGGAACGGGACGTGGCCGCCGATCAACTTGGCCCCTCAGGTCAGTTCGCTGTTATATACCCTCATGATGGTCCGAGCAGGT
>NW_003206443.1:0-1024 GCF_000006405.1 Perkinsus marinus ATCC 50983
GACCATCGACAATGGCGTTTTCGAGGTCGTTGCGACCTCTGGTGATACTCATCTGGGTGGTGAAGATTTCGATCAACGTGTCATGGATCATTTCATCAAAGTTTTTCAGAAGAAACACAAGAAGGATCTCCGTTCAGACAAGCGGGCCTTGGCTAAGCTCCGTAGGGAGGTCGAGAAAGGCAAGAGGGCGTTGTCATCTACTCATCAAGCTCGTATCGAAATTGAAGGCATCATGGACGGCATTGATTTCTCTGAGACTCTCTCCAGAGCTCGTTTTGAGGAGCTGAATGCCGATTTGTTCAAGAACACTCTCACACCAGTGAAGACTGTCCTCGACGATTCCGGCTTGTCCAAGAGTCAGATTGACGAGGTCGTGCTGGTCGGTGGTTCTACTCGTATTCCTAAGATTCAGTCATTGATTAAGGACTTCTTTGGCGGTAAGGAACCTAACCGTGGTATCAACCCTGATGAGGCTGTCGCCTATGGTGCTGCTGTCCAGGGTGGTATCTTGAAGGGCGAAGGCGGCCAAGATCTTCTTTTGTTGGATGTCACTCCCCTATCTCTCGGTATTGAGACTGTCGGAGGTGTCATGACCAAGATCATCAACCGCAACACTGTCATTCCCACGAAAAAGTCCCAGGTCTTCTCGACCTATCAGGACAACCAACCCGCCGTTAACATTAGGGTCTTCGAGGGTGAGCGTCCTATGACCAAGGACAATCACGAACTTGGAAACTTCGAGCTCTCGGGCATCCCACCTGCTCCTCGTGGTCAGCCACAGATTGAGGTCACTTTTGAGATTGATGCCAATGGTATTATGAACGTCCAAGCTGTCGATAAGGGCACTGGGAAGAAGGAGCATGTTACCATCACAAATGACAAGGGTCGTCTATCTGAAGAACAGATCGAGCAGATGATTCGCGACGCTGAGAAGTATGCTGATGAGGACAAGAAGACTAAGGAGAAGCTCGACGCGAAGAACGCCTATGACACTACCTTCACTCGATGCGCAGTGCCATCGAAG
>NW_003214496.1:0-1124 GCF_000006405.1 Perkinsus marinus ATCC 50983
GAAAGCGCACAAGACTTTGGCAAATACCATTCAGTTGTAGGAGTAAAAATGACTGGAATCTGCAGAAGCCAATCGCCTAGATAGAAGAAAATAGAACTGAGGTGGTAACTCAATGAGAAATCTTCCCGGCTCGGCATGCCAGTCACTATAGCACACGACGTTCTAACATCCCCCGGATGATTTTGCCTGAATCGTGGTGATGGCGATGTGGAATTTGTGTTGACCCCTACCTGTTTGAGCAACACGATTCATCAGGCGTCTCTCATCCTGGAGTAGATTTCGGAGCCTCAGAGAGGTCGAAGGATAGTTCTGTGGAACTTCGGACTCGACATGAACATCAATTGATGCCTCGGGTTCTCGTAACGGAGACCGTTTCTCCTCAGCTAGAGCAGTACGTTCAGATGATCGCCGGCCCTCAATGAAAACATTGATCCTCGGAGTGTTTGACAACTCAGTGAATCCATTCTTCCCAACAAAGTCAATGAGCTCCCTAGACTCTTTCCCTAAAGACAGAATGAAGCTTTTCACATTGAAACTGTCACATCTAGTCGTACTCGTTGAGGAGCTTTCACGATTGAAACCCAGAGGAGTGTCTAAGTGAAGAGTTATGCTTGGATCGCCTTCGACCCCCGATACGAATATCGTTAGGAGAATGGTTGTGCTCGCCATGCCCATGAAGATTTTCATAGTAGTACAAGTGCTACAACACACAGTTTTCTGAATAATATTTCTCTACGGGGAATACTGAGTGGATGGAAACCTATTCGGCCCGAAAGCTCAGGAAAAACATGGCCAAACTACATCACAAATATCGGCGAAACGCGCTTTCATGATCCGGTTGTGGGATCTTAGATCATATGAAGTAGGACAGGGCCCAGTATATTCCAAAGGAGCAGAGCACATGCCGTTGGACGTGTAACTCCATCCATCCTGAGTAAGCATTGCTAAGCAAGTACCCTTCCCTCAATCCTGCATCATGAACTTACTGGGCATGCGCGGTTGAAATCCGACTCGCACTGGTCGACACACGAATACTGTGAGCCACACTGACGAGCGACACTGCCCTTCTCAAGAGGGTCCAATCCTGCAAAGTTCAGAACTTGTGGGCATGAGCCAGAATAATG
>NW_003211866.1:0-2500 GCF_000006405.1 Perkinsus marinus ATCC 50983
GGTGTCTCTTCGGACTAGCGGTGCACGCATGAAAATGCTCAGTGGTCAGTCCCATCTACTATCAGTCCCATCAGCATGCTTTTCGCTGGTGATACAGAAATAGCTCAACTCGACATCACGGACCGAGTAAGCCCGAACCAGCTCGTCTCTGAATTGTTCCTTACTTAGATCTCGGCCTGGAATCAGTATATCTGGCTTATCCACTGTGGGACGAGACCATGTTACCAAGTAGGATCGTGAATAATCGTATTTGGGCCTGCTGGAAGTGGGGTGAAGACTCCTCGGGGCGGACTCTTCAGTGGCCAACACTGGAAAATTTCAACCAACGTTCGCAGTGTTAGGCTGAGTAACATTCATCCAAATTATTACATGTTCGGAGTCGATCGGTGCTTCTGCCTCAGAGTAGAAAGGGAGAAGTAAGTTGTCGGGAACTATGAAACTGGCCAGTGAACTGGGATCTGTCAGCCCAGTGGTGTTGGAGCTTTCTTGACTCAGTTGATGTTGGCCAATTTCCAAGGCTTCCACGTCGATGAAATCCATGCCGGAATACAAAATTGATTCACTTGATCAAAGGAAAATGATATAATCTTGATCACTATTACTATCCTACCATCTCAATGATCAATTGATCAATTCAAGCGGAGCGATGAATAAGATGAAAAATCCACTTGGATTCGAGTGGCACGAAAGAAATGAAAATCTACTCGTGTTGCCTTGAGCTGAGGTTTTCGGCTGAATATTTGTTCCGGACTAATGTGTCAAGTCGTTAGACTATCAGTTCGCAGGATGATTGAGTGTGCCTACCCATCTTATTGATAAGTAACACAACTCGGGAGAAAATCTTACATATACATCTTACGACATGAATGTGTCACGCCATGCTTTGGAAATTCAAAATTGGAATGTGGCATGCTCAAAACATATGTAGCCTAGTAATTCAACAAACCCCCACGGCGCTTGTAGACAACACTGACTCTATCTGGCATAGTGCCGATGATGCTGTTAGCATCAATCTGAGAGTATATGCTTTGAAGTCTACGGATGAATGAACTCAGTGTAGTCACGGGGCCGTTTTCCAAGTAGGCAGCTCTCAGTCGTGCCTTCAAGATAGAAAAGGTGTTTTCGATGCAAGCAAGTCCCGGAAGTCGTACACGGAACGGCAAATAGTAGCAATTATGACTTGTGAGAAGTTGCTGGCACTGAGAACTATGTTGACCACCATAATTATCGGCCATGACACCCCGTCTCGCACGATGCGACTTACCGCATCTAGACTTCAAAAGTGGAATGGCGGTGTCCCTCAAAAACTGATGTTAAGAACTACTGCTATTGTCTTGGATAGGGACCAGGAGAGGCTCTTGATTGTAAGCAAGTACTCAAAGTTGGCGTCTCCAACCAGTTTCACCTTTTTGCCGGTACCGTGTCCATTCCTTGTAGTGACGGGTACTGATTCATGATGCCAGTTGCGTGCTGTGATTGGACCTTTCGTTCCCGTCGGATCGAATGAGATAGCAACAGCAAAGAAATAGAGGCCCGCATTGTAACGAAAGTACTTCCTCAGCTTGTTGGGATTGCCATCACAATGGTCAATAATACGTTTAGCCCACTGATGTGCATCCCCGCTCTTCAAGACCACTCTTCCAGGTGTTCGACGATACGTCCATCCAACATTGCGTAACAACCGTACCACAGTATCATACGACACTGATAAATTAGCAGACTGATAGAAGGGTTTAACTGTAGTATATGGATTGCGGCGTTTCGCGATGGTGAAACTCCTGACGATAGCCCTACGGGCCCTCTCCGTTAGAGCATGTGGACGGCCAGTAGTACGAACATTACCAGAGGTACCAGTACCAGCCGACAGGCGAATAGGTTTCCCACGGAGAATACGACTCACAGCGGATTGGCTCCTACCGACTAAATGAGCAATCTGGCGTGTTGAGTGACCTTTCCTTGCTGTCCGGACTATTTTTTGTCTATCGGATTCACTCTTCGGAAAGCTGGAATTCATCCGCAACCTTCCCCCAGCTGGAGCGCAAATTTGACAGCAACGTGGAATTCCGAGAAATCGTGCGGGCTACAGTCAAAATTAAAATTAGTTGACTCAGTCGCGCGCCCCTGTTCACCCATTACAATGTTGGTTGGGGTCGTCACGAATGACATCATAGATGATTGTAAGCAACATTGTGGAGGGGGGGGGAGGGGGAGCATACCAGAGACTACTCACACATTGTTGTCTCTCTCTGTACATACTTTTGCGTTTGACTGACTTCTCAAAGTAGTCGGATTCAGAACCAATGTGCCCAGCTGATCTCCGATCGGGGTGGGTAGTACACCGTTCACTGCACTTCGTGGAGGATGAATGTACTATAAAGATACTCTCACGTATGGTAGTCTTGCGCAAGGTGAGTAGATTGCATGTCCCGCGTTCAGTATATGGTAACAGCTCCACTTGCATATTTCCCATATTGGATCCATGGCTCCATGAAATTCTCTC
>NW_003213482.1:0-1003 GCF_000006405.1 Perkinsus marinus ATCC 50983
TCGTGCTAGGCAATGTGACTCCGATTGTTTAATAGACCGATTTTAGATTTGAGAAGCCTTTCTAGAAACGATTCTGGGATTTTCTGTTCATAGAACAAGCTCTGGGAACGATCTCAAAAACGTCTCCAGAAGTGATCCTTAGCGCGTTTAGAGCGCAAATCCCAGAACCACTCCGAGTGGTTCTGGAATTTGCGGTGTAAGCAGCGGCTTCCAGTCATGAACAGATCTACAGTGATGATGTTCACACGGCGTATTTCAGGGGCTCACTAAGAGACTTACTGACTCAGTAGAGGCGTTGAAGAAGGAGTTGGATGAGGAGAAGTTCCGTCGTGATGTCCTATGTACTGGGGTCAAGCAGCAAATGGTCAGCAACCATGAGGAAGTGAGCAAGAGGCAGTTGCGGGTACAAGCGTGGACTAAAGTGAGTGGATGGTGTTGGGTGTTCTTTTTTGTGATTTATCAATCAGGATTTGATCGAATCACTACGGGAGGCAATAGCGGCAGAGGAAGGGATGAGGGAGGCATCACAAGGATCTATTATAAATAGCATATCAGCATTCCTACAGAGGTTTGAGGAGGATATCAGGGAAGAGGCTGGGATGTCGTGAACCTCCCCCCCATGAGAATGGTGTTGCTGTTTACTGGTGTTGAGTTGGTGTGAGAGCAGGCTCTTGACCAGATGTGTTGCATGTGTGATGGTCATAGTGATATGTCTCCTCCATTCTACACCGCAGTGCTGTCTACTTTTCCTCGTTGCGAGGGCGACATGGGTGTTTTGGTCCTGGATCGATTACGCATGCACAGGGTTTTCGAGAAAGAACGAGAGCTTTTGGCCTTCCCCTTCTCTCCGTTGAGTTCACAGAAGCATGCAATGAGAGTGGTTAAAGACAATTTGATCTTCGACTGAACATTCTCAGTTTCTGTGATCGGCCCTGACCACCCAAGTAGCGACGGTTGTCTGCTATTGTCACTCAGTTTTCAAGCCAGCATGTGATACTCGATC
>NW_003206894.1:0-1060 GCF_000006405.1 Perkinsus marinus ATCC 50983
TCGAGTGTCTGTCCAGGTGGGGAAATTGCATTCACAATTGTATCGACTGTCGTTAGAAATTGACCATAGCCTACGTATCCTAGCTCCATTACAGATGAATATAATAATGTGATGAAAATGGTCGCGGCCACCACCGTTTTGGGAAAACTCCCAGGCTTAGTCATATGATAGCAGATAGTGGGTGTCGCCGCAGTGAAGCTGTAGACGAAAAAGTAAGAGGCCAAAGAGGCTATAAACTCCACTACATTGCTGGGCACGACTGCGAGATTTGCAGGAATGCCATCAGTGGCCATTCTGTCAGCCGATGCAACAATAATAATAATCACCATCGCAGAAGCAGACGTTACACCCAAGACCGCGATGAAGCCAACGTCTCTAACCTCCTTTATCCACGAGAAAGGTATACCCACAAGTGTCCACAGCGCGATCCAAACACGCCTATCGAGGACTCGAGTCATAGCCGCAGTGGTATTCCCCATCAAAATAAGCATCGCGACACAGACCGAGATGAGTCCGGCGTGGACGATGATCCCGCTGTAGATCGACGCGCCGATGCCGTAGGTGTATCGCATCGCATTTTCGTAAGACCTAACTACTCTGCCTTTGCCCTCGGCGGCGAGGTGTAGAGTACGCCACAAAATAATGTTGTTGTAGAGGTTCACGAGTGCGGCAAAAATTAGACCAATCAGGGCAGCGAGCCAACCGGATTTTGCTGCCGTACGCGGCAGTGCCAAGATCCCAACTCCGACACAGCCCATGACAATCGTACTAGCGGCTCTTATCCAGCCCATACCTTTCTGTGGGCTTGCTACCTCAGTAGCTGTTTTGGGGCTAGCTGGCATATGATGAAAAGGAGAAGACTACGCAGGTGCAACTCAGGAGCTCGAGACTCGGAAGCGAGGAAAGCTTTCCAGATTACTGAGCCTTAACGCGGTATGATATGAGTATGAATGGCTTGGGAGGCAGCCTCGAGAGGCAACCATGAACGCGTGCGCATTCACGTAAGCACGAACTTCGTGCCACACAGCGTGACCACTGTATGCACGAATCTCGCTCGTCC
>NW_003208439.1:0-1116 GCF_000006405.1 Perkinsus marinus ATCC 50983
GCTCATTGATTCAACTTACCTTCATGTGCATCGACAGGCCACGGAATGGCCAGTGGCCCAACTCCATCAGCTACTTCTTCATAACGACTTCTACGAGCACTCGGGTCTGACGAGGAAGATGTCACGCCACCCTGTTGAGTTGTATCCATACCTTGAGCTGGAATGCCTTTGACTTCATCGATCAGAGTCGGATCGAAACACGTCATTCCGTAGCCATCCTGAGAATCAATTCATATTTCAAAGCCCATAACTGCCGAAAGCTGACCTTGGCAACTTTTCCGGTAGGTTCATCGAGAATGACAGATCCCCCATACTTTCGACTCTAATATAGCTAGCGCAGACTTTCCATTCACGATTCTAAACTCACTTCTCGCATTAGCTCAGCTTTCCATGGTTCATTCTCTGACAATCGCTGCAAAGTAACATCACCATCGATGAATCTGCGGCCATTGAACTACACATGATCGTATTCAGGCTACATGCTTACTTGGTGAATTCCGGTTTAGTTCGTAATGAACTTTTACCATCTTGCAGTTGAAGATAAATCTCAACATAGAGCTGGGTCGCCGACGGTAGGGATCCCCTGTAACAGTTGATACCACCACACGTGGCATGAGCCCACTTCGTTCCCTCTAACATTCCATGTGTGGCCTCTGCGTCGAACAAATCGAAATACCTGCTGAACATGCTGAGAGCTTCCAGATAGAGAGTCTAGGTTATCCAAGTTTCAAAGAGGAATGGGACTAGTCGAAAAGTCTATGATACCAATGCGCTAAAACTTATTGCCCAAGTTACATTTCCAGGCGGTCCTGAGACACTCCGAGGACTCGAACTTGGGCCTCCGTCACATTCAAGCAGTCCCGGAGGGATCTGAAATCGCGAAAGTGAAGAACATTATTGGCCCTCCCAGTGTGGAATTAATTTTCATACCACACCTTTGAAGCATCATGACAGCAGTCTCCGCTTCGGTTGCTTCTAAAGCCCGGCTCAATCGCAGTTTAGCAGATAACGGCGGTTCTACGCCTCTTATGGGCCGCATGAGGGGTGAAAGTCCTTTGAGGAGGGCCTTCTCATCAATGTGAGCTGTGGATTCTGATGAGCGCGGAGGTGGAGGAA
>NW_003214883.1:0-1567 GCF_000006405.1 Perkinsus marinus ATCC 50983
TATTGATAGTATCGGTATGTGCTAAGTCCATTAGTATCTGATACAAACTACCATACCACTCCATCCTCAACTTCTATCTACAGCTTCCGCAGAGGTATCAGCCGCTCTAATATTATCATAATCCTCTACACCAGCATTGTCCTCCTCCTCCTTATCGTCGTCGTCCCCAGTATCCACCTCACTATCCGATACCCGTCCTACACAAAGGTAATGCCTTACAACATAACCTATACCTTACCTTCCCCTTCCATATGCTGCTGCTCCTCCTCCTCCTCAACAGCAGCAACCCCAGCAGACTTCTTGGACTTGCCGCGTTTCCCTTTCTTACCCCCTTTACGTCGACGTCTACGCTTACCCGCAGCGAACTTATACTTGTTACCCGTTCGCTGTACCACCTTCTCCATAGCTTTCAAGAGCTCAGATAAACACTGGACACCTACAGAGAGAGATAACAAAATGTTCACTCCGTTACGGTATTACTAAGAGTAAGGACTCTTGGATCAGCTACCGTACTCTTGAATCCAGTCTTGCATAGCCATACTAACTGTGTTTGGACATCCTCATATAATACATTACTCAATAACATCTCAGCCACATGTGCAGTCTCCTTATCAGGGGAGCGTAGACATGTACGTATCTACACAGCATACTACTATCCTAAGACCGATCACAGAACCCACCATTCGTATCTGTTCCAACAGTGCTCTTAATACCACAACATTCCTAGCACCACCCTTCTTGAGACTCTTAGCCTCCTTAGAGTGTACCCTCAGTTGCCTAGCCACTAACTCAGTGGCTTCGACATTCAAAGCAGGCTCCACAGATGTGATATCAATCACCATCTATCGTCACATATCATCTCAACACACTAGGAACTGAGGTTACCTCGGTGAGCTCAACAGGAGGTGGTAATGGCGTTCCTGCTTGAGTAGCTTCAGCCACAGCAACTGCTCTATCATGCTTCATTGCTGCTACATGATACTCATGACTCTGTCTTTGAAAATCAAGGGACCATGCTATGAAGTTGAGAGCTCTCACCTACCAGCAACATACTACACATTAATAATAAGTGTTACTATACCTTACCACATCATACTCCTGCTCCACTTCACTATCAGTGATCGCTTTGATAACCGCTGCCATAATGCCAGCAAACACCTAACACATTAGTAGACACATGTAGAGGGATAGTGATGCCTTACTCGGTCTATCATGTCCACTATGAAGGAGGCGAAGCTCTTGAGGAACTTCTCCCATACTGCTAGATTTATCATAGACACACCTACAAAGCATATACACTCGTCATGACTAGAGATACTCATACCGCCATCTGCTGAGATAACCTCTTGTAGCAGACCAGCAGGAGCATCTCCAACAACTACTGGTACCTTCGATCCGACATCAACATCGGTGAAGGTTCGATCCTAAGGGTGGGACAACATGGGTACCTTTGAGTACTATAGCTATTACCTGGAACACGTTAGGAGCTTCATCTACCAGCTTATTACGGTAGTGTCGTTGTCTACCAGCTCTGAGAGGGGCACACTAGCATACATAGACAACACGT
>NW_003206339.1:0-1587 GCF_000006405.1 Perkinsus marinus ATCC 50983
ATACTAGGAATCCAACAGGGAATACATAAATAGTTAATAGTTCATGGGTCATGAAGCGCGACAAGGAAGGTATTTGATACAAGAGTACAACCAGTTGCTGAATAGCGACATCTTGGTCAGTGATGGAGTTGGTTCCGAGCGACGGATGAGGGACCATTATTGTCGGAATGTTTGTGATGCTTCTTTTCCTTGGGCCTACAAGGGCAGGGATATGACATTATTGGCAATACTAACGGAATTCGGAGTGAACACGTTCATCCTCCGACAAACATGTACGTATCTCACCTGTCATCATCCTGCTGCTCTGATTCGCCGAAACGATGGCTTGCTGGCTTCCGCGATCGGCTCCGCCTCGCTGCATCTGCTGCTAAGCTCCGATACGCAGGATGGCTACGGGGCAGTTCGCGTTCATGACTGCGATGCATTTCACTCGACACCGCGTGTCTTGTCCGATGCCGTTTCGACTTATTCATGGCCAGGTCCGCTTCCCCGTCACTCTTAGAGGGGTTATCTGGAAGCTGCATATACAGACCTCAGCGGCGGATGGTCATTTACTTGGTGTCCTAGGAATAACTTTCCGTACGTGAACAGTGACAGGGTTGGAGACCACGTGAGAACTGTGTGAAATTAGCGGAGTTCTTTCCAATCTGCTATCCTCTGGAGGATTGCGGAAAAAATTGCCATATGTCGCAGTAGAAGAGCCAATGCCTGAGGTTAGGCAATTCAAACAGAGACGCTGCATCGCTCCGCTAGAAATCTTACGCTGTGCGATTCTCTTCACACTCCTATGATGCTCTGGGAAGTATTGCTTCACAAGGAGAGTGCCGATTGACCCGACGAGGAAAGAGACGATCCACGCCATAAAAATCGTTGTCCACGATGGACTTGCCGCAGTTTGGGAGGTCAGTGATGCTGACTGTGTCGCAGCTGAGGTCCACGCGGGTCTAACCACTGTGTAATAGGAGGGAACACCCGGACCGATGCCGAACACTTGGTTCGGTGATGATGATGATGATGACGACGGTGAGGCTGCAACGGGTTGATACACAACGTTTGGCTGTAAGAAGCCAGTAGAGGGCGGAGACGATACTTCTCCGAGTGAGCTACTGCTCAAGGCGATCACCACGGCGAGAGCTTTGCTCGTCGTAGTGCGGAACAGAGTAAAGTAAGCGTATTAGTTAACTGCTATGGACAAATACAACAACCTCACCAGTGGAACTCAAGAATCTCTCTCTAATGATGAGACTCTGCTTGTCTTCTATAATGGATGCATGCTTTATACTAGTATTATAATGCTGTCAAATGTCAACTGAGGTGCACTGAGCCATGCACGCTTGGCGCTGAAAGGCAATGGGGACGAGACTCCAAATCCTGACTTTGATTCTAGTAGTGTTTGTCCCGATTGAACTATTTCGTTCTGTACATCCGACTCGGATGATCGGAGAGCCGGAGTTCTCCTCCGACGTTTGCTCTCCGATGCCCCCCTTCTTCCAGTTTACTTCTAGCGTCTAGTGCTTGGCTCGGCGGTCTTCGGGTACCTCATGTGATCTCTCCATATCTGCCTCGCAATGTCGAGTCGGGAGCTCC
>NW_003217073.1:0-1129 GCF_000006405.1 Perkinsus marinus ATCC 50983
AAGGAAGCTAATGAACTTCATATAAGATAGGACGATGCTCCTACGAGCCGACTTCGCAATACGAAATTTGCATCCGACGAGCGACAAATCGAGGTGCTAATTCAAGTCAGGGAGCGTAGAAATCATGAGAATCAGTAATCTCAGGGGCTCAGGTTGGTCTGTATGTTGAATGATCCAAATAGACCAGGATGATTCATTGAACATATAGATCGAGCGAATACAGCTCCGGATGCTATGTATCTCAGCGAGCTCCAAGCCGAGTGAACTCAATGAAAGAGGGATGTATGAAAATTTCATCTTTTCTGACAGTTGAGTGGAGGAGAATTTTCAGTTCAAACGACACATGCTCGTAGCTGGGCAACACGAAATATTGAGAGGGCGATTCGCGTACGCAAGGACGTCACGTTCTTCACCTAGCTTCACTAGCTCCCACAGCTCCTCGTAGATTCCATATAGACCTTGGTATGCATGAAACTGCAGAAGTGCACTCTGTGAGAGAATCACGAGTAGAAACTCCTACCGGATATCCACATGTATACAGATCGTTCTTCAACTTGCTGAGCTCAGATGTTTGAAAACCTGCACGGGTCTACGCCTCAGAACATACCACGAAGCTTTCACGGGACTGAAGGTGCATCCACAAAGCACGGCAACAGACCCTGCCATTGCGCTGACCTGTCAGGAGGCTTACTTATCAAAACGAAACCCAGCTGCATCGATCTCACCAAGTTACGTGACACATCGTAAGCCATCAGCGAAGCTTGCCGTATTTTGGTACATCGATTCTTGTGTTCTATGAGATTTACAACCCATTTTCTCTCAAAGTCTTTAAGTCAATCCTTACCAATGTTGACTGAGCTGGGCTCTATGAGAGCTGCACGAGATGACGTGTCATAATGTGGAGCTTCCAAAGCTCGCAGTATGTCAGATTTATCCTGTCGGAGCTCCTCCACCTCTTTTGCGATTAGTTCAGTGAGATGCAATGGGATACCAGACTACAGGCAAAAACATTTTCTCGGTGAGCTGATATTGTTTAGTGCCGTGCAACCAATCACATACCATACCCAGTTGTCTCCTTGCCGTTCGACGAACTCGTTGAGTTTAGGAACAACACGTTCTCCCCACGCAT
>NW_003206012.1:0-1098 GCF_000006405.1 Perkinsus marinus ATCC 50983
CGAGAAGCCTGACGAGTTCAAAAACTCCTCATCAGCGGTTAACGATAGTGGACGGAAAGTTTCCGTCTTCTACGGTCGGAAACGGTATGAGCTTATTTGAAAATCGTAATATTTGAATCCAGATGAAATCACTGAGCTCGGCCACTCACCGAGTGATGAGAGTGTCGACCGGCTGCAACTCCTTCAAAAGCTCAATCACCTGCTTGAGATTCAGTCGAGAGTGTTTGGCTGAGTCTGAGATATCAAGCTTATGGTCGTGAGATTCCGAACAGGCTACCTGAAGTCTCTAGCAAGCCAACCCTACTAGTTCAACTATCAAGTGAATCTCGAATCATATTTCAACGATGCGCAAGGCTCCCATCATTTTAATGCGACCATTATGGCGTTAATTTTCGGCGTGATTCCATGATGGTTTTCAAAAACCCATCGTAGAATCACATGATGACGCCTGACTGTTGGACTCTGTTACAGCGACTATTAACTTGCCATATTAGACAAGAAAACACTATCATTCCGTCTACTGATTGGTAGTTTGATCTTGTTAAGTGTCGTCATCGAGGAATATGAAGTTCATGTAATTGTTGTATATGCATTATCGTCTGAGTCTAGTTGATAGTTTTCACCCAATTGTCTGTATCCGGTAACTTCTTTCACTCTCCTCTCCAGATCTTGCTCAGCTGGCCTGATGCCGAACGTCATCAACAATGATGCAGTTTGTTGATAGGTAATGCTAAGAAGCGCCAGGTCCCCGGTTCGATCCCGGCATTTGTCGTTTTCATTCACCTCTCTTTCGGAACGTCAAATAATTCACTCGTCTTACTCCTTCGCGGAGCAGAAGCTCCGTTTTTTCCAAGTTGTTGACGGAACGCCATGACGACCTCTTCGATTCGCCACTCGGGAATTCCGTATCTAATGATCAACAGAATCTTCGCTGTGCGCGAAGACACGTCTATGATATCTTCAATGATCAATCTCACTCAGCGAAATCAGTCTGTTGGGTAGTTGTTCACGGACGTACTGAACAAAAATTCACCATTCGGGACCTTCGGTGAATACGGCGGAAACCAACTTCAACTGTGTCAACCGAAAGCGCTATTA
>NW_003205102.1:0-2816 GCF_000006405.1 Perkinsus marinus ATCC 50983
GGGAACGCATAGGATCATCTATTAAATGTCCATATCATCCAAATGGCATTTTATTCGTAATGAGGACGATATCGCTCATCGTACCGTACCTCACGATACCGCTGTTGCTGGGGGTCTGCTTCCACTCTATCTAGCGCCTGATAATGAAATTCAGTCCTGGAGGATTCACCTTATATGAAGAATACCTTCTTTATCAAGTAGTATCCGCTTCCTGCTATACCACCGTAAATGGTACCGAGGAAAGATACCACAACAGCAGCTGCCGCACAGAGAACCAGAAGAAAGTATGCAACGCCTATAGAGAGCCACTTTTAATGCGACTATCTAAAGGCTACTATACCTTCAATAAGACCAGGACCATAGGAAGCGATAGCCACTGGTACAGTAGTGACAAATGCGCCTATAGCTGCTATAAGGCCAACTGTTAAATTCATGATGTACCTTGTATACAACATGCTCATACCATGGTACTGGTTCAGGCCCTACTGTAACACTGTCTGTAATATCATAGATACCAGAGTCTCATCTCTAGAATCGCCACCTGCTACTATGAATAATGCATCCCAGAGAGTCCAATGAGACGCCGTGTCCTTGCCAGCATTCCAGGACTAATGATGGCAGAGATGATTAAGTATAAGCATAGGGTATACATACATTCCAGAAGTCCTTCCTCATATCCTGTGCAGCATAGCTTGACCATAAACCCACCGTCTTTTTAGCGTCAAGCTGATTAATCAGTTCTTATCATAACAAGTATAGGTTTACTACCTGTAAATCGTATATCTTGGATTCAACTACTGCCTTCTGGTCCCTCAAATCTTGAACCTTTTGGTAATTAGCCTGGCACTCGTCATTACATGAGAACCACCCTAAAGCAGTGGTAATAGTACTACTGCACTTGCTACCATTACTGTCATTGATGCTACTACCTTTACTATTGTAGTAATCTCTTTCAGCTCTATCCAACTTTTGCATAACTGATCTATACTGACGGCCCTGCACTACATCGATATGTTCCAAGGTTTGATCATACCGTGCGGCTGTGATTGGGTCCACGTGGAAACCGGTACCTAGAAAGGATCGAGTTGGGGGGGGATCCATTGCATTGACGATACATACCAAAAAGCGCCACCAGTAACCCGATGATGTACATGGATGATATAACGTAGTGTTTCTGAGAGAGAATAATAATGGCTACATGCCAACACTTGCCTACTTTGACGAACTTCAATCCAGCATTAGCCGCCACTGTGACTATACTCATATCATCCATACCACCTGCCTTACAGAATGCTACATCATCGAACTGCTCATTCATGCGTAATCACCAGAATGATTCGATCCCGTCCGATGCTGTACCGCAGCATCGCGGTGTCCTGTTGAACTGGACATAATAGTGATGATGAGATACTGTCTTGTATGATAAGAGTGAGACCTCGATTCAACACCCGTAGCTCAGGAGGTAAGAAAATGATATTGGAACATCCTTAGAATGATATCATACTACATATGCACAGACAATGATACATAGTGGCAATGTTGACAGGAAGGCACGCTAGTATGGAGGATGTTATTCTAGACAGTGGAATATGAGCACCCCTGGGATGGGAATACAATTCCTCGCTAATTTACACCATTCACTTGGACTATCCTTAGAGCTGATGCTAGCGCAAATATAACTACTGTATCAAGGCCACTGTGTACCTGAGAATGAGCAGTAAGATACCATTATCCCTGGAACCCTTCCTACAGCAGTGGCTAGACAGAAGCCTGATATGGTAGCAGTGGGCCCCTGTTCGGACTGTATTATCCAAATAAGTAGTCTACCCACTAAAACTAATAGGACGAAGGCTAGTATAGCATAAGGGAATGAGTTAAGTAGTGCCCATACTACAAGTATATGATAGGAACCATATAGAGCTGAGCCAATCCAGTTAACACTTTCCGAAGAGGATCTTAATAACCCAACCAATGGTGTGGGGGATATAGATGCAACTATCGATGGGGCTGATCTCGCAATCTCCTCATCCATGAACACTTCTATGCCACTGCCAACCTCAATGTCTACTACGTCTTCCACTGGGTAGGCGGTAGTTGATGGTATCTCATCATCATCATTATCCTCCTCCTCGTGAATGGTAGGTACTGGTACAAATGCTGGTAACGAGCGCCCCATAAGTGGCCCGTTCCGACTGACATCGGATAACTCCTTGATAAGGAATATACGCCAGAAGAACTCCTCTATAATAGGGTTCACTATGATAAAGTAGAGAGCTAGTAATACATCTATGAAGAGATGGGCACCTCTGAGTGATCCCAGCCCAAAGATGTCCAATTGGGACTCATAGGACCCGATACAGAGTATCTGCCACCATCTACCTGAACATTGTAACATGAGGTATATAAGGCTACCACATAAAGTGGTAACAAAGAATGATATTATTGATAGCAACAACGTAGCATACCCATTCACTGACCTAGCCATCTCCGACTGGTAATAATGGTGATACCAATGTAGAGGGGTCAAGCAGAGAGAGTGGATAGAATTAGTGCAGTCACTCTTGCTCAGAATAAAGGCCAAAGGGAAGAGGATCATCCCAGCATGCATAAAGAACATGGCAAGTAACATGCTCCGGAATAGAAGTCCAAAAACAAGTACCGTGAATGCGGGTATGAGAGCAATGACGATCAATTGTAAACCTGGTCTACTGTTTAGGAGTTGACCAAGGCATAGGTGAGGGACCAATGACCGATGGGTAGACAGCTGTGGTGGTACTACTACTCCAGAGCTATCTGTAGAGGTAGGAGGAGGACCT
>NW_003216601.1:0-1279 GCF_000006405.1 Perkinsus marinus ATCC 50983
ACACACCTGGAGGTCAAGAGTAGTAATCCAGCTGAGGATCCAACAACCGAGGCTCACCGGAAACCATCTTGAGCAACCTCATGATATGCTCGCGCGTCTCGTAATGAGGGATAGGCACAACCTGATCGCACACCGCCGCAGAGGCCAACAGTACGAATCACAGACGCAACTGCAATGCATACTCCCCCACCTGAGCTCCTGCGGCCTCCAGCCACTTGACGTAGCTCGCAGCGATGTAACCACCGCCACCAGAGATGCAACGATCCCCACAAGGTAAAGTCAGAACACCAACGAGAGGACGTCTGATAGAAGTTGAAAATAGTAAGGATATAGGTTCCTCAAAAATGCGAAGTAACAAATAAGGTGCCGAGATGGCTCACCTAACTTCGGACCAGCATCTGACTGGTTCGACTTGGGGACTCAAGATGGCATCCTCGATCATGCTCAGAGCATACACACCTGAATCGGTTGAGCAATGAACATGTCCAGGTAAGATCCATAGGGTTCCGTCGTCAAAGCAAAGGTGCTCACCTTGATCGTGAGGTAGCCACAGAGCAGACAGCGAGGGGAGTAGCAGTGCAACCAGGGTGAGCGTAAACACCATCGATAAAAGTGTTCTCCGGCCAAGACAGAGCTGAGAGTGGGAGTGAGTCATCCCGACTGACGTAGCCTGACTTGGTCAGTGACGTATAACTGTCACGTCGCACAAGCTCGGCGCCACGTGCACGTGAACAATCGCACAAGAAGGAGGAGATGAGGATCCTACCATATCGTAGTATCTCAATTACCAAATCAGAATGAATATGACAATAATGAGATAGCCCAGAGCGAACGGTGGTCGGGTTGGTTTACATCGATACAGTCCGGGAGTACGCGACAGAGCCCAAGGATATCGGTGATCGACGACCCGTCACCTTCTCTGTATTGTGGGCTGAATTATGGTGAGTGTATGGTAGGATAGGCCTGCTCAGTGCCGACTGCATGAGTTCAACGAAAATTCAAAACTGAGACCATGAAACTCCTATGCATGGGTGAGAATCCCCCCAGGAGCATACTAGAATACTTAATGCTTGGCAACAGGTAACAATCTCATCACTAGTAGGTGAGCAACTTGTCAAGCTCTAGACTCAAATCGGTCTCCAAAAAACCTCACCGGCCCTATGTTAGAGTGGAACGTAGGAATAGTCTGTATCTTATTCGGCCGAAAAGGGCCTCACATTGTGAAGGTCACAATATCTGATACGATGCTGGTTGCGATTCACACTAGCCATTGAGAAGA
>NW_003206585.1:0-1689 GCF_000006405.1 Perkinsus marinus ATCC 50983
CTTTTTCGTGCCACCCCTCCTCGACTGAGGGTGGACTTCGCCATCGCTATGATGTGTATTTTTACTGATTTCCTCGGCGACAATCTCTTGGCTCCGGGCTATGAACTCTTCATTAGAGAGAATGGTGTACCAGGTGAGGTCTATGATGACGGACTCGGTGACTGTCGATCCGTCACCTCCTTTCAGGCATGGGCTTTGGCCTTGCTGTGTCGATCATCACCATGTCGTACATAGTGGGAAGATGCTTCTCCTCCGCCGTCATGGGGCCCATTTCTGATCACACTGGTCGTTGGAATGCGATTCTTATTTGCGAGCTTCTAACAGCAGTCGGATTTCTCATGCAGGTGATTCTCTTTGTGACCTCGACGACTTCGATTATACAATGTATTATCTTTTGTGTCAGGCGCTGTCTTGGAGTTTTTGGTCACTCGTTGGCTTTCGCTTTTTCACCGGCTTCGTGGGTGGTACAAGGGTCGTTATTATTGTGTAAGAAGTCATCCACGATGGTACCTCTGGGTCTACAATTATTTTATCCAGTGGCTCCTCTTCGCTTATTCGTCTGATACCCCCTCAGTTCGTCCTCATTCCAGGTACATAACCGATTGGATGTCTGACCGCAACATGCTTACTTTCTGGATGTCCTTCATCCCAATTGTCTCGAGCGTCTCGTCATTCGCTGGTCCGTTCCTCGGTGGAATGGTCGCTCAGGTGACAAATTGGGTATAAGGCTCTTCTTGCTCGCAATGAGAGACTGTAATCTGCAGTTTGGACACCTCGTGCGCGCCAGACTCTAGGTGCGGAACAGTATGTTCTTCAGGCCGATGAATCAGCTCCCTTGAATCCGGCTTATGTCGGGCTCACTCTGAATGCCGCCAGCTTTTTCCTGGTTCTCTTCTGCATGAGGAAGTCTCCGAAGGACGCCGGGCTTCGCCTGTGTGCATCTAAGAGGAATGAAACCGCTTCCGTTGCGGAATCTAAACCGAGCAGCATTGCGGGACCTCTTGTCGAGTGGTAGGGTGAGATTATTTCACTTGAAAGATCAGTATTCGGAGGACATCCTTTCAGGAGAGCCGTGTGCCTCTGGTTCTTGCTCTGTGGTCTGTCCAGTGCTGGGACTCAAGGATGGTCCCTCCTCCTGGTTACCATTCAGAAGGAACTGGGCCTGTCCAGCATCGTGCTTGGGTCCATAAGTGGATGGTGTGGTCTGATGATCATAAGTAGGACTGCCACCTTCTCATCAGTCCTATAACGGTTATATTTTCAGCTGGCCAGCTGGTAGTCCTCCCTTTCCTCTTCCATCGACTCAAATTTTCCGAAGGCGCGGTTGTCGTCTTTGGTTTTGTTCTGGCTCCCTTCATTATTATCCTCGGTTTCGTCACCAACATTTGGGCGACAATTGCAATCGGCTCCCTGTTCTCATTGGGTGTCCCCTTGACCATGACGATGGGCTTTGCGGTACGCGGGGGAGGTCATTTCGAGTTGAGTCTCATCCGTTTGAGGATTATATCCCCAAGAATCTCCAAGTAGATAACGTCGTTGGGTGTTACCGGATACAGTGTTATCGGTACTCACCCGTACCATTGTTCCAATGTGACGTGTTGACTCGCTCAGACCTTTTCAAGGCTCTGCGATCCGACTATGAAAAGCTCCATCATGGGCATGCTGGCATTGAGCCTCAACTCTCTCAAG
>NW_003211932.1:0-1026 GCF_000006405.1 Perkinsus marinus ATCC 50983
GGCACTAAGGCTGTGACCAAGTTCACTTCCGCGTGAGGCTTCATGGTCACTGAAGTGCAGATTAGAGTTATCTGAGCATCTGAATCCTTTCCAAGGCGTTTCTCAACGCCATCCTCCTCCTTGTCATAAAATGATATGCGATCATAATGGGTTTCTCTTTTTTACAGCATTTCTTTCAGAAATCGCATCTAGCGGTATCTTGGAAAATCGTGCCTGTCATGAACACGATTCCGACTCAGCTCTCACAATGACCGTCAAATCCGGTAAGAAATCTGCGGCTCATCCCAATTATTCGGTTATGATCAAGCAGGCCTTGACCACATGTAAGGGATTCCAGAAGATGAGCCGTCAGGCCGTTCTCAGCTTCATCAAGCAAAACTTCGGTGTCGAGAATAAGGCAGCTCTTAACAAGGCTCTTAAAGCTCTCGTGGATGCTGGTACTGTCAGCCAAGCGAAGGCGTCATACAAACTGGCTGCTGGGTCAAGGGCTGCGGACAAGAATCCCGCGTCCGCGAAGAAGTCCAAACCAAAGGCTCACAAAAAGAAGGCTCCTGCCAAAAAGCCTTCCACAAAGAAGGCTACGACTAAGAAGCCTGCTAGGAAGCCGGCTGCTCCGAAGACCAAGAAGGTCGCTGCGAGCAAGAAGGTTTCTGCTCGATCAAAGCCTCCGGCGAAGAAGCCGGCTGCCAAAAAGGTCAAAAAAGTGACGGCGAAGAAGCCTGCTGCTAAGCGATTGAAGAAGTAGGTCTTGAGGTTCCGGTAGAAACCTTTTAATTGCCCACAATCATTACAAGGCGTTGTTTGGCGCCATCATGAACGGTCTAATGAGAAACCCCATGGAAACTGCGAGTAGGAGAGGTATCTACCGAACTGCGAACCCAGGGCCTGAAAGCTGGAGTCTGGTTTTAGAAATACTGACCAAACCAGAGGATGAGTCAGTGAACTGATATAAGTGAGCTATCCGAGCATCAGCCGCAGAGTCAGGTCACCTGACTCAGCTGTCTCATTTCTAGTCCTCCAGTGTCA
>NW_003202669.1:0-1075 GCF_000006405.1 Perkinsus marinus ATCC 50983
TCGACGTAGTAGTGGTTCTAGTTGTGGTCGTCGACGTAGTAGTGGTCTTAGTTGTAGTAGTCGTCGTCGATGTGGTCGTAGACGTGCTAGTCGTCGTCGACGTAGTAGTAGTTCTAGTTGTGGTCGTCGACGTAGTAGTGGTTCTGGTTGTGGTCGTCGACGTAGTAGTGGTCTTAGTTGTAGTACTCGTCGTCGATGTGGTCGTAGACGTGCTAGTCGTCGTCGATGTAGTAGTGGTTCTAGTTGTGGTCGTCGACGTAGTAGTGGTCTTAGTTGTAGTACTCGTCGTCGATGTGGTCGTAGACGTGCTAGTCGTCGTCGACGTAGTAGTAGTTCTAGTTGTGGTCGTCGACGTAGTAGTGGTTCTGGTTGTGGTCGTCGACGTAGTAGTGGTCTTAGTTGTAGTAGTTGTCGTCGATGTGGTCGTGGTTCTAGTTGTGGTCGTCGACGTAGTAGTGGTCTTAGTAGTGGTCTTAGTTGTAGTAGTCGTCGTCGATGCGGTCGTAGACGTGCTAGTCGTTGTCGACGTAGTAGTGGTTCTGGTTGTGGTCGTCGACGTAGTAGTGGTCCTAGTTGTAGTACTCGTCGTCGATGTGGTCGTCGTCGACGTAGTAGTGGTTCTGGTTGTGGTCGTCGACGTAGTAGTGGTCTTAGTTGTAGTAGTCGTCGTCGATGTGGTCGTAGACGTGCTAGTCGTCGTCGACGTAGTAGTAGTTCTAGTTGTGGTCGTCGACGTAGTAGTAGTTCTAGTTGTGGTCGTCGACGTAGTAGTGGTCTTAGTTGTAGTACTCGTCGTCGATGTGGTCGTAGACGTGCTAGTCGTCGTCGACGTAGTAGTAGTTCTAGTTGTGGTCGTCGACGTAGCAGTGGTTCTGGTTGTGGTCGTCGACGTAGTAGTGGTCTTAGTTGTAGTAGTCGTCGTCGATGTGGTCGTAGACGTGCTAGTCGTCGTCGACGTAGTAGTGGTTCTGGTTGTGGTCGTCGACGTAGTAGTGGTCTTAGTTGTAGTAGTCGTCGTCGATGTGGTCGTAGACGTGCTAGTCGTCGTCGACGTAGTAGTAGTTCTAGTTGTGGT
>NW_003210354.1:0-1201 GCF_000006405.1 Perkinsus marinus ATCC 50983
GTAGATATTGCGTTACTGTCAGCTGCTACTGATGACCCTCCGCTCCCTGCACCTGAGGTTCCCGAGGGCTTCTCCAATGACCTATTGGCTAGGATTCGCTCTGAGCAGCAGGATGATCCCCTATGCAAGAATATTGTCCGAGTCTTCTCTGGGAGCTGTTCCGACTTCACTGCGAGCTATATTCGAAACCTCAAGAAGTTCTTCAACATCGATGATGATGGCTTGGTTCTCCGCACCGTCGAAGCCCCTGATGGGAGACCTACCATTGTTGTCCCCTCCACCTTGGCCAGTGAAGTGATTGAAGCGGTACATGTATGTGCGGGTCATCCTGGTCGTGACCGCACTCGTCAATTGGTGTCCCGTTATTTCTGGTGTAAGGGTCTCTTCCCCCTATCTCGGTCGGCCAACCGTATCGTATGCTCATGCGATACCTGTAGGCGTACGAAGAGCACTAGGCTGCACCGGCATGCCCTTGGACGGGCTCGTATCCGATCCTCACTTCCAGGTGAGCTGCTTGGGATTGACTTGCTGGTCTACAATTCGGTGTCTACTGATTCCCTCAAGCTGAGCCCATGGAGTGCCGAAGTTGACACTGCCCTGCAGAGCGTCGGTAACCCTCGTAGTGATGGCCTTGCTGACTCCTTGCCGACACCTAAGTATATCCTGATGATCATATGTGCGGCAACCTACAGGATATGGACTCGCACTCTCTGCACCAAGTCTTCAGCCGAAGTTGCGACGGTTCTCGGTGAGCTCTTGGATGAGATTTCGCCCAGTGTCTGTCTGGTTGACGGTGGGAAAGAATTCGCCAATTTGCTTGTACGTGGGATGTTTGTGGCCAGAGGCATTCAGCTGCTGATGTTGCCTCCATTCTCGCCCAATTTGGCCTTCTACGAACGCTGCCACAAGGAGTATCAAAATGGGTTGAGAGCCATGCTGCTGGAGACAATTCACCGGCTTGCTACTGGTGGAAGTTTCACAGCCTGGTCACCCACGCTTAAAACAACTCCCCATTACCTGGCTCCTCTTTAGCTGCTGCTGCTGTCACCCCTAATGACTTGTATCTTTCCAAGGGTTCTACAACGTTGCTACCCGGTGGAGCTGCTGATCGCCCTCTATCACCCGCTGCCGAGCACTTCATTGAGCGTTTGAGGCTATTCCCCCCTCCGAGCTGGCCTCTAGGTAAACAACAACGTAGCTC
>NW_003216464.1:0-997 GCF_000006405.1 Perkinsus marinus ATCC 50983
GCCAGAGAATTACAAGCAATATCTTCAACAACCAGAACTGGAAGAGCTTCGACATTGGTAGAAGCTGAAGCAGCAGATCCATCCTCTCTTACTTTGATCCCAAAGAAAAGAAAACTAGGGATCGCGATGACTCAGACTTGTTCGATCCAAATGACTTTCCGTTGGTTCCATTGGAGCTGCCTACTTGTGAACAAGCTGGCAGAGCCTCTTGCTGCCCCATGACTACTGCTGACCTACTACAGTTGCAGCTGAATGACAATTGGTGCTCACGTACCAGAGAAGTGATAGGCAGAAACGACGCCCCTAAGTGGGCTCGAGATTTCTTCATTGACGATAACGATCTTATCTGTCGTAGGTCTCCAGTGTACGTTCAACAGAACGAAGCAATAGCATCACATCCAGTGGTTATTCCCTGTACTGCCGCAACCCTGCAAACACGCACCCAACTCGCCACTGAAGCACACAGAGCAGCTGCCCATCCTGGCGGGGTGCGCACTACTAACGTAGTGAAGAGAAACTATTGGTGGAAGCGCATGCACAGAGTCTGCGCGAAGGTTGTCGCTGAATGTGAGTGCTGTCAGAGAACCAGAGCCAACAGAACCTGGCGAAGGGCGGCATCAGTAGTGAAATGGCGTAGTAATCTTAATCCAGGAGAATTAGTTGGTATTGATGTAATGTATCTGCCACCTCTCGAAGTGGAGGGATGCCGTTTCGTCGGGATCATAAGCGCCACATGCATTTCCACGAAATGGCTGAGAGCAGTACCTATCACTGGATTTTCTGGGCAACAAGCTGCGGAAGCACTTGATCGCTTATTCTATAACACCGTGATTCCACGGGTGTTGATAGTGGATCAAGGATCCAACTTTATAGCTGCCGACACGTTCCGAAGCTGGGCAGCTAAGAGACAGATCCGTCTGAAGTACTTTCCAGTGGCATCATCAAGCCTGGCAGGATGGGTCGAACGGCCTCATAAGGGCCTACGAGACCATCTCAG
>NW_003215033.1:0-2014 GCF_000006405.1 Perkinsus marinus ATCC 50983
GATAAGAAGAAGTAGCGTCGAGAGAAATGCTTACTGCATTGGTTGAACACGATGTGAAACCACCCCCATAAGCGAACTCCCTGTACGGTGATGGTAGAGTCAAACCGGCCAATAACTGACAGAATTACGGTACGAAATTATAACATTGACAATGCTTACTCCAACCACACTAGCAGATGCCACACCATTGATATGATACACACCTCGAGCCACGTATTTGGCAAGTAACTCGTAGGGGAAAGTGATCAACCAACCGAGCACCTCCTTGGTGATGAAATCGGCGATGAAATCGTAGGTAGGGGACGGCTTCTTGCCCTTTCGTCGGAATATCTTGAAGAGGAAGATGTTGAAGATCCTCTCAGCCTCTTCCATGGAGAACCATACACCATCGTAAGCCATTTTAATAGAGTAGATAATCACAGCTGATCAAAGAGGTTAGCTGTAAGGGTAAAAAGACGCCAAAAACCATCCTAAAGGAACAGAAGGAGACATTTGAGTACGTCGTGATGAAGTCTTTCACTCGGCTGTGATCAAGGGTATCTCGAAACGGCGTGAAAACGTCTTGATACGACTAGCGCTGGGGGTGATGGAGCATCAAGGTTTCCCACAGTGCATCAAAATTTGTCAATTTCTGAAAAAAGCCGAGTATTTCTCGCGCGCCCAATTTTGTTTACGAGGGACAAATAAATGCCCTCGCTGGAAATCGAACCGCGGAGTGTACCGCAACGCAAGGTAGAGTACACACTTCCTATCTCAGAACTTGTGTGTGTGAAATTCCAAATTATTTTCGTCACGGAAATTCCGTCACTGCATTTCATGAGTGAATACTCCCCATGAGCCATTCTGAATGTCGCAGCTATTTCACTCAATACTATAATTTAATAGTAATCAACGAGGAATGTATAACTCAAATAGCAATGGGCACTCCCTCTCAAAATGATACCATCATAGAACCGACTGATAGTATCATAATCACAGAACTTCTATGATGTTATAGCGATGATATCACCCCCGATGCCCGGGCTGCCCATCGAGGTCAAAAGATGTCTCTTTGATATCTTCAAGTCGACAGCGTCACAACGTGACGATGATTGTGCCGATATTCGATCCGACTATCGCCGACGACTATAATCAGAGTCTCCAAATGTGACTAGAATTGATCAACTTCCTTCCGTCACATCAAACGAAATGATCGCGAAATCGATGAATCCCACAAACACTGTTACTAACGAACACTACCCCTACACAAATAGAAACACTTCATGTTCCTTTCAACGAGATGACAAAATCACTTTTAGACGGCGAATAAATTCACCAACATCACCAAACCGGCAATACAACGGTGCCGGGGCCAACCGTATCAAATTGGGGTTCCTGAAGTTTAATAAAACAATTCATCACTGAAATAGATGAGGAATAGGTACTCAACCAAATCCTTATATACTTCAGGGTCGCACAATAAACCGATTTCGAACCTCAGCATCGATTATAGAATCAACTCTCACACGTGTAATACCTTGCTAGAATCAATTCTGAATTTCACGATTAACTGAACATAAGGTTAAGATAAGTGACACATGAAACGGTTTTTCATGCAAGATGTGCATGAAGATACTCCTCCGAATGCATAACGTGCGCAACCAGGGAGGGAGATCAACTCGTCACCAGTTCACAAACTCACCGATAATCTGTGATGATTCCCGCACTTTCCAGTTCACGATGCACCCTTAACGTGAACTCCGTCACACTCTCCTCCCCAGCGCCAGGCGGAACTCTCTAAGCACGTTAATCATTCATAACGACAATCGAGATCATTAACCCACTTCAAATTTCAAACTCAGCTGAGCTCCTCTTTCACGTGGGTCAAATGGTGTTATTATTCGGAAAATCATCTCAGCGCCTTTCCCTGTTAATTTATTCACTTCCCGCTGGAGCAAACCCGTTAGTAATATCGATTTCGTTCTAAACACGTAATCATTCGCCCTCTCAGCAGAGTTCTTTATTCACCACCTAA
>NW_003202125.1:0-1320 GCF_000006405.1 Perkinsus marinus ATCC 50983
GGATCTCTTGCAGATCGGTCAGGTTCAAGTTGAAGTCACGACCAATAGCGAAATATGAATTGACGAAACCCGAACTGAGCAAACCAGTTATGGTGATGGTAAAGCAGAGAATGTTACAGATTATTGACGCATGATCGTCTCCAACTATCTTTGTACTCCTCCGCCGGTTACCAAACAATACGACCACCCATATACCAACATTCAACCGCGCGGATCATACAAAGAGAGAAAATAACATGATAGACAAGGGTTACATCAAAATGAGGACCGTATAAACTCCTGGCAAGGACGATACAGAGAATCAACATAGCGATAATAGATAGTGTCTACAATTACACGAGAGTAGTAGCAGCACTGAGCTGGTGGTAATACGTGATATATCCAGGATAAGTTGAAGAGAATTTCGTCTGTTGCGTACCAGTCTTAAACGTATGGTGTAGAATCATACCACTTAAAGCATAATAGCGAGATGGTGATGGTGACGTATGGAGAGAAGATACTGCGAATACAAGAACAGTCCAACAGCAAGCGGAATGATCCTGGCCTTCAATATTGGTGCAACGATCCCTACGGCATATCTTCGAAAAAAGAGTCATGAGCTGTTGAATAGATAGTACCGATAATCAAATTCGATCTTACAAATGCTGATCACCGAGCGGATGGTCTGGGTGCCATACGCAAAGCTCAAGATGACTCTGGCCAAGTAGAATAGTCGTTGACAAGCATTGCTCGTGCATCGCTCGATTACGCTTTTCGCTCAATTTGTAGACATGCTGTCGACCCCGGACATGCATGCGATCGTGATGCGTCGTGGTTGGTCAACCTGATTCTACACTCTCTGCAATGTATCGCACCAGAATAGTCGCGCACACCCAAGCAGTGATCAGATCCGTAGGATTTGTAGAGAAACTCAGAGCTACAACTGAGAAGAGTGACTCCTCGCGCTTAGGCATTGAAGGGCTCCGGCGCCGATCGGCAATTGGCCTGTATCAAGTGGAAATTAGAGCTGGACGGAACTAATCTGAGTTTCTACTGGTTTTCTGGGCTTGAAGTTGTTACGACGTAGCATGATCTGGTTTACTTAGACTACCAACGCTATAATATGCTTCGGTCGCCATCGCAAGCTATACTTGTTAGGTTAAGATTATTATAGATTTATCTTACACCTCATCATAAGCTTACCTAATAACTTGTTAACCTTGTTTTTTCGATACTAACTCGGAAACAACATTTTGTGAATTACTACCGAGGGTCCAGAGACGGTCGCCCGAGAGCACAATATGCACTCGGATACTTTATTTATACTGTTGGCAGCGCAAA
>NW_003204700.1:0-1637 GCF_000006405.1 Perkinsus marinus ATCC 50983
AGAGTACGGCTATACCACCACCCCAAGACGTGCTTTAGTACAATCGATATCTAGAGGCGGGGCGGCTATGCCGCTACCCCGAGATATACTCTAGTACAATGAATATCTAGAGGCGGGGCGGCTATGCCGCTACCCCGAGATATACTCTAGTACAATGAATATCTACAGGCGGGGCGGCTATGCCACTACCCCGAGATATACTCTAGTACAATTAATATCTACAGGCGGGGCGGCTATGCCACTACCCCGAGATATACTCTAGTACAATGAATATCTACAGGCGGGGCGGCTATGCCACTACCCCGAGATATACTCTAGTACAATGAATATCTACAGGCGGGGCGGCTATGCCACTACCCCGAGATATACTCTAGTACAATTAATATCTACAGGCGGGGCGGCTATGCCACCACCACGAAATATGCTTTAGTACAACTAATATATACAGGCGGGGCAGTTATGCCACTACTCCAAGGTATGACTACAATCAAATTTCTACAGGCGGGGCAGTTATGCCACTACTTCAAGGTATGACTACAATCAAATATCTACAGGCGGGGCAGTTATGCCACTACTCCAAGGTATGTCTACAATCAAATATCTACAGGCGGGGCGGCGATGCCACCACCGCAAGATATACTCTAGTACAATTAATATCCCTAGGTGGAGCGGTTATGCCATCACCTCAATATACACTATAGTGCAATTAATTTCGCTGCCACATGACATAGAGAGATCAATTTTATTGACATGGTCGGGGTAACTCCAATCTCGAAGAATTATGGGGATTAAGGTCGAGTCTTCCCAGTGCTGATTCGAGAGTGTCATTGTCTACGAAGTTAACCATTGGGAAATGATAACTATAACAGAGCTACTATCAACATCATAAACCGATATTCCGTTTAATAAGCCCGCAACGAGGGCACGTGCACTAAGCGTTGGGCGCTTAGCCTATGCGTGCCAGCGGAGCGATCGATGTCATGCGTGTAGAGAAGGAGACTGTCTGCAATGGAGAGGCCCTTCGGATAGCTGGGTGCAGTAAAGTTTACTGAGTAAACCCAAACCGCAGGACCAATTTGGCTCGTAGAGCAGATATGCCATCTCAAGATGACAAAGCAACATGCGAATTGCCATTGAGAATAAACACCTGTCCCAAGATGGCATATCTGCCCCTCGAACAGACTGAACGGTTGCAGTCAAAAAACAGCCGATGAGGAGATTGAGAATAGCCCATAAACTGCACGCATGCGCAGAGTTGGTGACACGCCTCCATCTTACCTTCCACGTGTTTATGCGTACATTCAAATGAGTAGCGATCGATAGCCGGAGTCCTGAGAGCGAAAGTAGAGCTTCAGTCATATTCATACCATCATGAAATCGAGTTCTACAGTTGCGAGCGAGCGAATCCTGTCTAATCCGACAGTGGTAACTCCAAACAATTTAAAAATATCCGTAGATCCTAGGAATGTAGGGACGATGACATGATTCAACTACGAACAGGCCCGGTCGGTTGATATTTTCGTTTGTACTGGATGGCCGACCTGCGCTTACCCAGAACTGCATGGAACCGCAATGCGCATCTAACGCATAAAAAGGTCTTCCGAGACTAATTTTCCCATGGCAAAATTCATCTCCCC
>NW_003214719.1:0-1393 GCF_000006405.1 Perkinsus marinus ATCC 50983
GAGGTGAATGTGTGTTAAATCGTTCTGTTGGAGATACGGTTGTGTGTTAAATCGTTCCGTTATCGTAGTTATTTGATTTATGTTGACTTGTTCTTTGTTATTTTTCTCAGCATTATTTACCGCAATGCACGGTGTGCTCGGGCATCCAGTCGAGAGTATTATATTATAATGCACATCAACCTTTGTGGTAAGAAGAGGGGGAGGGAGGGATGATGACAGTTTAATGGAGTTTCGCGTAAAACGGGTGAAAAACTAATATTAAGGAGCGTATTTTTCCCTTGGCAAAATCAAAAAATATGTGTTTCTCGTTAACGAATAAGAGTTTTGAGCTGAAACTTCAACAGGATATGGTTGTTAGCATGATGCATCACATGCTGAGTCGAAACGGTCATGTTCGGAACGGTTACTGATATATCACGGCGAGCGGAATAATGACCCCCCAATACACAATTTTCCCGTGAAATATGTTTTTCATATCACTAAGGAGCGTATTTTTTCCCTTGGTAAAATAAAAAAATATGTGTTTCTCGTTAATGAATAAGAGTTTCGAGCTGAAACTTCAACATGATATGGTTGTTAGCATGGTACATCACATGGTGAGTCGAAACGGTCAAAGTAATTACAGTTGTAATATACAAAATTTGTGAGTATTGCCGAGAAAAAATACGCTCCTCATCCGCACAAAGTGTTGTTGTTGTTATCAAGAATGACTCTATTTTTATGATGCAGATAGTTTGCATAGTTCTGGGTTGTGTGCATATCTCGCTCGCCCGGATATATATGAGTAGCAATAAGGAATATGACCATTTCACTTTAGGATGTGATAGATGATTATTATATCTAAGCCGTGTTGAAGTTGCAGTTAGAAACACTACTTAGTTGAGACGAGAAATAATAAATTTTACGAATTTTCCTCAGAAAAAAAATTGATATTACATTGGAGATGTGAAACACTTTTCAGTTAACAAGAAAAAAATTTTGAAATTTTCCCGAGAAAAAAATACATTTTTTAGGTATCGATCGTTGATGATACACGATGGTATTGTAATGCACTTGGGAAGAGTTCGCAGGTAGACATGTGGAAAAAAATGATTTTTTGGTGAAAAAAAAATTATGTTTTTAGTTACGATTTTACTGGTCTTATTCTGGGAGTGTTATTGTGGCAGTTTTACGAGCATTCGGATGAAGAAAAGAAATGGGAAAAGGACTAAACCTTTGTTGTTGTTGTTGCTATTAGTATGGATAGTAGATTTAACTGTGCGTAGTGAAAGTGATGACCATTGCGAAAAAGTGTGCTGTTTTTAGTTTATAAATTTGTCGGGCGATTTTATTTCATGTATCGTATGAATGTTGCAAAAGGGTTTGAGGTTTATCGGAGTTTCACCACCCTAGT
>NW_003214719.1:1493-8046 GCF_000006405.1 Perkinsus marinus ATCC 50983
GATCTATTATGATAGACATTCTTCAAACTCAGTAGATTTACCTACTATAGCACTGTGTTGCTTATCAAGTAAGTATCTGCCTTTGCACCTCTGCAAGCATAACCCTCATAATTCTCAGTTGAAATACATATGTCTCCTCTCACTATAAGATAGCTGTACACTTTCGACTTCGATGAAGCTCCGCATTGTAGTGTGAAGCCTCTCTCAGTTTCATTTTACATTCGTACATCTCTCAACATCCAATCTGCACTATTTCTATACTGTCGGGTTCTGATAGGTCAGGCAAGCCCCCCCGCGACATCTAGGTTCAACCTTCCTTAAACCTACAGGACATGTCATGATATAACGAGATGAAAATATTTACCTCAGGTTTTTATCTTGCAGTATGTTTTGCCAATTAGTCCCGTGTTTCTGAATGCCATTAATGAGGTTTGTCACTTCCCAAGTTTCCCAGGCGGCCGGCTTATTGTTGTTGTTGTAAACGTCGATGTATCCCTTGGTGTTGCTGGGCGAAGCTGTCGTTCCTGAACGAGAAGTCTTAGCTAATTGCGGTTACTCCATTTTTACCAGTCCAGGTTTTATTGGTATTAACCGGAGTTGGAGGGCAAGGGAAATGTAAAGGTGAGGGTGGCCATCTTGGGGAAGGTGGTGAAGATCTCGCCTTCCTCACGCTGATAACTTCAATGTCATCATCATCATCAACAACATCGGCATTAGGATCTGTATAATTAAAGACAGGAGAGGATATTAACATAGATTCCTTACCTGTATTATGTTACTATTGTCTATGTTATTTCTATTATCAGAAATTACACATTCATAACGAGGGTAGCCAATGTGAATATCCGTAGCTACTGAAAGAATGTTGTCATCACTATAATAACCTATGTCACCCACGTATTACCCGACTTATTATTATCAAATTTCTTATTAATATCTTCAATATTATCATGCATAATAATATTATTATTATCATTCCTGTTCTTATCGTCACCGCTACCAGCCACATCTAGCGGGGACGCTAAGTGGTATATTATACATATATAAATAATATGCTTACCTTCACTCATGGCACTCCCATTGTTACTGCAACTTTTCTCGCTAGCCGAGTGATTGCGTACAACTGTCGAGTAAATAGTCCAAGATAGCACTGCTATGATAGTAGTACCAGATACATGATCGGCAGAAAATACTACAATACCAACAACAATTGGCATTTTCATATTTATTACATAGTAGGTGTTACGATAGTTGGTATTTTCCAACGAAGCCCATCATCATGCGTTTCGTCTGTAACGCGCTCGCCCGAACGGGACGACACAGGCAACGATAGTGGGTAAATCCTCATTTCTAAAGAATTGGCCTCTTTTCTAAAGAAGTTTCGCGCGCGCCCTCTGGTAAGTCGATAGTGCCAACGATAGTGGTACGGGATCTAACGGCAGAATCATTGTCGGCAGTTGTTCCACACTGATCAAATTTAGAGCTAGAAAATTGTAGTTTTAAGTTGACACGGAAGGTAGCACTAGGAATTTTTGGAGCGCGATCTTCCGCCTAGCTTAGGTAACGTGCTCTTATACGGAGAACAGACTAGAATGCGCCCTAGAGTGCGAATAATAATCTAACACTCTTTCTTTCTTCAAGAGGACTGCCTTCAACTGATGTGGATGAATAGTTTTATATATGCAACTGTCAGTTTATAAGTGTTTGTGTAAAATATGTCGGTAACAACAGCAGTAGCCCCTGTGGGCTCTCTTCTGGTGCCGTTTCTCTTCGGCTATGCTGCACAATCTGGGATGCGTTATGGAAAGGAAATATACAACAGCGATGTTATGTCGGAGGTAATGGAGTTCCTCTACTATCCAATTTTATAGAATTTCCGGACGGGCATACGATCGTTTTACGTGAACTGACGTGATACTCTATGTGAAAAAAGCGAATTATGAAATACGTTTTACTGTTTGTGTAGACGTGTGTGCGACTTGAAATTTGAGGGTTGATGTGTAGTTACATTTTACCATAGTTGATGATTATAATTTCGCTGCATAGTATGGGAGGCTGTGCTGTACATGGTCAACTACATGTGTTGGTGATATGAATTTTTTGGGGAGTTTATTGTTGGTTTCTCTATGTTCGTATCTTAAAATTTTATAATTAGTGAGAAAATTTCTGAGCTTAGCCAGTGAGGAAAGCGAACATAGATTTCTCTAGCACTGTAGGTCTTTGAAAAATGACAACTAAATTGTTATTTCAGCAGGATGGTTGCATTTGTATTTTTTATTAGTCTTCAAAGCCATTTCCGCGGTCTGTTGATGCGATTGAGAAAGTATGCGAATGTGGTCGATTACAGGTGGGATATTTATTCCGAAGAGAGGAAATTTTTCCCCGGGAAATTTCAAGTTCAGATGGGCAAAGCTGCTGAGGAAATGGAGCGGTTGAAGTTACTCGCATTAAACGGATTGGAAAACGCCGGCTTGGCTGAGTAGTAAAAAAACTTTTAACAAATGTTTTTGTTGTTTTCGTGAATCTGTATTTGTTATCAAACCACTCTGGGAGAAAAATATGCACATTGTGTTTAAAATTGTGAGGAAATTTTTGGTGAAATTTTTGTTGGTTTGAGCGCATTTGTAACCGAATTTGTATGAAAACTTCTGAGCTCAGCTGAAGAAAGCGAAAATATATTCCTCTAACACTGGTGAATTTACTGTTGTGATATCAAGATGTAGACCTAGTTCATTGGAGTTTCACGCGTTTAACGTGAAGTGGTGTAATACTTGATGTAAATTATAAGACGTATATGTTTCCGTAACACAACTGTTTTCCACGAAATATGTTTTTCATATCACTAAGGAGCGTATTTTTTCCTTGGCAAATTCGAAAAATATGTGTTTCTCGTTAATGAAGAAGAGTTTTGAGCTGAAACTTCAACATGATATGGTTGTTAGCATGATGCATTACATGCTTAGTCGAAACGGTCATGTTCGGAACGGTTACTGATATATCGAGGCGAGCGAAATAATGACCCCCCAATACACAATTTTTCCGCGGAATATGGTTTTCATATCACTAGGGTGAAACTCCAATATTTTGTTTAAATGCTGAGAGGCACACTTATCGGTGAATTGACAAATCGTTGGTTTTTTTCTCCAGGGCGGCGCAAAAGACATATGTGAAATTTTGGGCGCCTGTGAGGGACTCGTTTCTATTACCGGCAGGTAGGCTTTGGAAGGTGTTTTTGGAAATTTTCCATCATTTAGTTTTTTGTTGAATTTTTGTATTGCGAGAAAATTTCAGCTTTTTTGTGAAATTCAGGAAAATTTGGTTTCTGGTGTTGGAAAATATGCACATGGTCAACTACATGTGTTGCTGACAACATGGGAGTTGTGAGGAAATTTGAGAAAAATATGGTTTGTACACTTCTGACCGAAATCGTATGTAAGCCCCTGAGCTCTCCTGAGGGAAGCGAAGATATGTTCCTCCAACACTCTTCGTATTTTTTTTTGGAAAGTTGATATTTTTCTCGATAAAATTTAATATTTTTCTATGAAAATTGTTAATTTTTTGATAAAATTCTGTGTTTTTTTATGGAAAGTCGTTAAGTTTTGGACAAAATTTTGGTATTGATAATTTTATAATTATTTTTTGAATTTCAATGTCTGGGGGCACTGCATTCTATTTGGCTAGTTTTAAATCAGTTGGGAATTTTTGATGGTTTATTTATCATTGGAGTTTCATAACCCGTTTTACGCGAAGTGGTGAAAAACGCGATGATACTCGCGGCCTGTAGTAGTCGTAAAATAGTGTTTTTCATATCACTAGGGTGGTGAAACTCCATTGTTTTTTGCCTTTTTGAAATATTAATGATTGACAGGAAATTGGGAGAAAATTTAAGTAAAAAATGGCGAAATTTTGGTATTGACAATTTCATTATTTTTTTTACATTTTCAGGTGTAGGAGGAACTGCATTTTGGCTGGGCAGTAGATCGGGCCAACTTGCGGCTTATTTGTCTACTATTACTTCGAAAATGCCGATAACAGGGAGGTACGATACGAGTGGGTGCGATTTCGCGGCGCGCGGTCAGGAAAAATTATATATTATTTTGCGGCGCGCGGTCTGGTTTTTTGATAATTATCATCTTTTTGGAAAATAGAAAGGTATAGAGATGCAGTCGTTTTCACTTTTTTACACGTATGTTTTGATGGGTGACTCTTACGCGCGCGCCCGGGTAATCGATTGTGAGTTTGGTCACTCACTGACTAGCAGTCAATGAAATATTTCAACGTGACCTTCCAAAGAGTTTGCAAGCACAGATGTGTTTTTCAAAAAATTACGTATAATTTTGTGGCGCGCGGTCGGACTGTATTGATTGTTGATTATCGAGAATCGAGCTAACGTGTAAGGGGATACATATAAAATTTTGTGGCGCGCGATCAGGAAAAATTACACCGAAAATCTCGTGACGAAGTGCACATCATCATCGATTTTATTTTTTATAGTTTTTTTGTGAATTGTTTGTTAATTTATTTTTTAGGTTAACGGGGTATTCCATAATTTTCGGCAGTGGCGCTCTTGTGGGGAAAACGATACAGTGAGAAGAAGTTGATCGATTTGGGAATGTTATCAAGTGATTTGTTATTTAGTTACTTTGCAAGTAGTAATAATAGGGAATCGTTGGCAGAACAGTTTGACCATTGGAATACGTCTACCACTGTGAGAGATGGAATTGTAATAGGGGGGGAAATTTTTTCTCGTTGAGGAAAATGTGTTCGGAGTTTTTCACGCAATGTAAAACGTTGACGACTATAACAGGTCTGGTTTAATTTATTACAATGATTATAAGTGGAATTTCGTGGTGCGCGGTCGGGCTTGAGTTCAACGAAAATAAGTAGAGATGAATTTGGTAATTTTCGCGTCGGTGAAAATTTCGTACGTAAATGGTTACGGTTTGGCGAAGTTTTTTTGAAGCGCCGATCTGAAAGTTGGGGTGAAATCAACTGTATTGGAAATTAATTTTGAGCACAAAAATAATGAAAGAATAAATTTAGCACTAAAAATTAATCTTAGTGCTTCGTCGCTCTTGCTCTACTTTTTTGACAGATGGTGAAACACATGTGTTGGTGACGATATGTAAATTCTGAGGAAATTTTTGTTGTTTTTTTGCACCAAAATTCGTAAATTTTCACCGTTAGTGAGGAAAGCGAAAATATTTTTCACCAATATTAATACTTGTTTTTAATACACTGGAGTTTCACGACCCGTTTTACGTGAAGTGGCGTAATACTCCATGTGAAAATCATCACATTTCACGTAAAACAGTCGCGGCGTTTCGCGAAAAACTCCGAATAATCGGCGTTTTACAACATTTATTTAGCGGTGTAAATTGTGTATTTATGAATTTGGTGAAGTGAAATGTGTTTTTTATCACGGATGAAACTCCAGTATCGTCGTTATCATACTTTTAGATAGCAGTTTTGATGTTCACGATGCTCGGTGGGACGTGGCGATCGGTTCTGCCATCAAGTGTGCTTTACAGAGGTAGTGGTGCGTTGAGAAAATGCAAGATTGCAAGATTTGCAAGATTAGGGTCGTTCTGGAGGCCTGTGTTGGAAGAAGCGTTGCCGGGCAATTTGAGGAGCTCTCGAGGAAGTGTGCGACATGTTACTACTACTTTGGGGAAGGTAGTGGGTAAAATTGGGGGAAAATTGGAAAAAAATTGGAAAAAATTGGAGAAAAATTGTGAAGAGATTGGGAAAAAATTAAATACTTTCTGAGTATCAGCGGGGATATATTTTTTATATTATTGGAGTTTTACTGGTTTTACGTGAAGTGGCGTAAAACGCGATATTATTCGCGGTGATATGCAGTAGTCGTGAAATATGTTTCTCACTAGTGTTGTTCATATCACTAGGGCCGCCTGTGAAAGTCTAATCATGTTGAAAATTTTCATGAAAAAAGTTTGATATTTCAGTATAGGAAAGGTGCACATGGTCAACTACATGTGTTGGGGGGTACTTTTGTTGTGCGAAATATGAAGTTCATCAAAGTGCGGTATCACACGGGAGTTTCACCGGTGATATTAAAAGCAGTAGTGAGAAACATATATTTCGGAAAACATTCGTTTTATCGGTCGCGGAAATTCCACATAGAGTATCACGCCACTTCACGTTAAACGGGTTGTGAAACTCTATAGTAGTGTTTTCATATGGATGGGTTTGCGATATGAAAACCATTTTTCATGACTATCTGCATAGTATGAAAATCGGCATACTTATATATATTGGAGTTTCACCACCCTAGTGATATGAAAAAGACTAGTGAAAAACATATTTCACGACTACTATGTAGTGTGAATATCGCGTTTTTCACGGAGTTTCATACCAGTTTACGTTAAACGGGTTGTGAAACTCCATAGTATAGTTTTGAATTTATAAAATTACTTTTCCCTTCAGAGTCTTGGTTGCCACACATGCGGATCTAGAGTAGGGCCATTCGTATCGGACTTGTGCCCACCAACAGCAGCGATATCATCTGGGTATGGGAGGACGTGGTTGGATA
>NW_003214719.1:8146-9666 GCF_000006405.1 Perkinsus marinus ATCC 50983
AATTTTGGTGGTTCGTTGGGAATTTATTTTTTCCGAAAGTGAAGTTTTATGATGTTCACGATGTGGAGGTGATTTATATGAAAATGAATTTTAGGTTAATAAACGCGATGAGAATGGTGACACGGCTTTGCACATTGCAGTGAAGAGGAACGATTTAAAGATGGTAAATTTACTTCGAATGGAGTTTCACCCGTGAAAAAAAATATATTTCACGACGCGGAAATCGGGTTTTTAACTTTGTGAAGCGGACGAAATTCCAATTATATAGGTGAAAACGAACGGAGCATATAGTGGAGTTTCACAACCCGTTTAACGTGAAGTGGCGTGATACTCTATGTGAATTTCCACGAATTGTTTTCCTCGAAGTGAATTGCGAAATATATTTTTCACTAGTGTTTTGCGTATTTATTCGTTTTTATTATTTCTCTACGACTACATCAGTTAAGATTTTGATACCCATACCATTGGGAAAAACGTGTACTACTCGCATTAGCGTCTTATATCGTGTATAAACCACAACTGTTGTGACAGGAAATGTTCGGAAATTTAATAGGAATATAAATTTTAACGAGGCAGTTTTCTCTGGATGTTTGTTTCTTCGTTGACGGTAATTTTGGTATGAAATTTGAAATATCGTCTTATTAACATCATAGTTAGATTTTATGCAGAGTTAGCTGAAGTGAATGATTTGAATTAGCCCCATAAACGATTATGCGCGTTGGGAAAATTCGCGCGGCGCGATTCGGTGGGATTTTTGGTAGGAAAATTTTCGGTGTAATTTGCTTTTTTTGATTCTTGTGTAAGTTTCTAATATTGATTCGCTGAGGTTTCACCCGTTTTACTCCATGTGAAAAACGTGAAATTCGCGATGTGAAGGGAATTGAAAATACTTGGCGTATTACAGGGTTGGGCTCACTTAGTCCACGTCTATTGATTCGGTCAATGAATTCGATATAGGTCCCCGGTTCGATCCCCGGGTTGGACATTTCTCCCTCAAAAATAGTTTTCGTGGTGTTCGCAGAATCGAGTCGGCATATAGAGGAGTCGTTTGATCTATCTGGTGGCATCGTAGGCTTCGTAGTTAAGCCAGAATAATTCTGCACGCACGCACAACGCCAAAGTGACTGTTGTTGCGGTATATGCTCCGCTCGATTCGCAGGTAGAGAAATCATCACATCTTACGTAAAACACTCCCGACATAAACGCGCAAAACTCGGAGGAATGAGCGTTTTACACCATTCATTTCACAAGGGAGATTATTAAATTCGCGAAGTGAAATGTGAGATATGTTTTACTGGAAATGGAAACAAGTTGATGTTTCTGCTTTGTTGTTGTTATTGTTGTTATTGTTGTTGTTGTTGTTGTATATGTTGTTGTATATGTTGTTGTTGTTGTTGTTGTTATTGTTGTTGTTGTTGTTGTTATTGTTGTTATTGTTGTTGTTGTTGTTGTTGTATATGTTGTTGTATATGTTGTTGTTGTTGTTGTTGTTATTGTTGTTGTTGTTGTTGTTGTTGTTG
>NW_003214719.1:9766-15217 GCF_000006405.1 Perkinsus marinus ATCC 50983
GTTGTTTTTTGTTTTTCTCTCAGACTAAACTGCTACTAGATTGGGGAGCAAATGAGTTGTCGAAGAATAACGAGGGTAACAAACCGTTCGACTTGGCAGGGAAAGAATCGATGAGTAAGTTATTGGAAATGCATAAAGCAAGTAAGCGAAAGGGCGCGGGTTCGATTCTTGCGGCATTGTATTTTTAAGGTGTTAAAGCTGAGGGTTCCTGGGTAGAGAAGCACGGAACTTGGCAAGCTGTGGCGTGCCCGAGTATTGGAAATGATGTGAAATTGTGGGCACATGTGAATTCACCGAAGTTGGTGATGACGAATAGAGGCTTTAAACCAGAGGATAATATTAATCAACGTCGTAAGTGGTGGAAAAAATTTTTTTTTCGGAAAATTTTTAGTATACGGGGAGTGAACAAAATTGTGAGAAATTGCGCACATGGTCAACTATTGGTGATGAAAATATTTGAGGAAATTTTTCTTTTTTCCAACAGCAGTACTTCTTACACTAGGCGGTATGTCAGCGAACTCAGCAGCTCCGAAATGAGCGGTCAAACCCTAGTATATGTAGGGAAACAAATTCACATGTATAGTATATGTAGGGAAACAAATTCACATGTATAGTATATGTACGGAAACAAATTCACATGTATAGTATATGTACGGAAAGGAATTCACATGTATAGTATATGTAGGGAAACAAATTCACATGTATAGTATATGTATGTACTCCTATATGTGAAATACTCTCACCATGAGTAGATTTTCATGATAAATGTGGAAATTCCTGAGGTCAGCTGAAGCAACCGAACATGTATTATCAGTGATAGCTCGCATATGGTTTTATATGTGTTGTTGATGCTACGTCAGGCGCGGTGAAATTGAGAACAACTTGGGTTGGTCGAAAGAGGCGACACGCGTGGTGGCCGAACTGGTACAGTCCTGGTGGAGGCTCCTGAGAAGTGATTATTGTTGAGCATGATTAGTGATGTTTCTGAGGTTGACTTTGTTGAGGCGAGAGGCGTTTTGGGTCTATCGTGTTGAAGTCGGGGCCGTGTTTGGTGTTGTTGTGATTTGTGCGAAGAGTGGTATGGTATTTTTGAGATACTCACAAACTAGTGATTTCTATGTGTTTTTGAGAGGCAGTGAAATATGATTTTCGTGCAGTTCCGCGAATTATCACTCATACCAGATCTTGATAACTTCGTAGCGTGGAGTTGTTTGCATGAGTGCTTTGATTGGCAACCTAATGTTATCAGTGTTTTGAAATATGTAGTACATATTTTAAAACACTGAAAACATTTCCTTTTGATGGCATGGTTTTCGATAAATTATTTTACAGCTGTCTATCTAGATTAACTGCCTACAGCAAACATTCAGTAGTTCGATGGAAGATAAGCTCTATCGCGAGTTGCGGGTGGAATCTTGAGTTCTGGATATTGGGCGCCCGTACCCGCATTACGTCGGAATTACGTTACGGTTACGGTAGTGCGCCGTATCACCGTACTCTGTACGGTACGGGACCGTAACGTAATCGCGCCCATCTCTAATGTGTACATAATCAACTGCATTTGTTGGTGAAATATGTGGAGAATTTTTTTGTTGGTTTTTAGCAGAATTTGTATGTAAAATTGTTATTTCTCGAAAACTTCAAAATTTTACAATGTGAATCGATTGATAAATTTTCTTCTACAGTCGTTGTAGAATATTCGTTCGATCGAGCGTCAGGTTACTTCTCATAATATGTTAGCTCGTATAGGGATAGCTGTTCGTAGTAGTGGTGTGGTATGGTCTGTGGTAAGAGGGATATCTGTGAAAGCTCAGAGGCTCAATGCGCATTTACCAGATGTTGATCCTGAGGTGAGAAATTTTGTGGCGCGGTGACGTTTTTTGGTCATGAATTGGGCATGATTTGAATCTTTTGGATATTATCGAGTTTTTGAAGTGTGGGAAAATATGCATATGACAGAAAATTTGAGGAAATTTTCGGTGGTTTTTGTATTACACTTCTATGCGAATTCGTATGTAAACTCTTGAGCTCAGCTGAGGTAAGCGAAGATATATTTCCCAAATTTTCAGGTTGCTGGTATCATTGAAAAAGAGCGATCCCGTCAAAAGAAGAACCTAGTTTTGATCGCTTCTGAAAACTTCACCAGTCAAGCGGTGCTTGATGCTATTGGCTCTATCATGACGAACAAGTAGGTTGATGATAATCGTCTTAGCTTGAATATTATTCAATTATTAATAACATTTCTCGATGGAGTTGAACTCGTTTCACGTGAAATGGTGTGAAACTGGGTGAAAAACGCGATGTTCGCGGCCTGTAGTAGTCGTGAAATATGTTTTTCATATCACTTGGGTGAAACTCCATTAATATTCAATTATTATAATATAATGGAGTTTCACAACCCGTTTTACGCGAAGGGGCGTAAAACTCAATGTGATAAACGCGATATTCGCGGTGATATGCAGTGAATTGAAAACACTTCGCGAATTAAACCGGACAGATCTCTCCATTTCACGTGAAATACTCGCACTATTTTTAACCGTTTCACTGCTGAAATGCGTTTTTCGCGAAGTGAATTGTAAAATGCGTTTTTCACTAGTGTTTTTCATATCACGGGTGAAACTCCATTGTTGATAGTAATAGGAGTATTATGCAAATTAATTCTCAGTGTTGTGATTGGTAATTAATGCACATCGTGAAACGCTTCGCTCCGCTGTAGCGGAGACGATTATAGTAGAAAGTTTATGATTTTTTGCACGTGTTGATTTCAACGTCAATTGACTCAACTGTAATCAAAATGATATTTGCACGCGTGCGCAAAGATATTTTTTATGATGTAGATATTCAGAGGGGTATCCTAATGCTCGCTATTATGGTGGAAATGAGTACATTGATCAGATGGAGAATCTTTGCAGACAGAGGTAGGATTCCTTCTTCTTGTTGTTGCGCACAGTGAAGATTTTATTGATAACAAGGGGAATTAACGTCCATATGTTTTCACGCGTTTCACGTGAGGTGGCGTAAAACTTGGTGAAAAAAGGCGATATTCGCGGTGAGATGCAGTAGTCATGAGAAGTGTTTTTCATATCACTAGGGTGAAACATCACTATAACAAGCATGCACATATTTTCTCACACTTCAGAGCGTTTGAAGCATTTCGGCTGAATCCTGAGCAGTGGGGAGTTAACGTGCAACCTCTGTCGGGGTCGCCCGCGAATTTCCAAGTGTAAGTTCACTATAGTGAAAAGCGATTAATAGGAGTTATTGGAGTTTCACAACCCGTTTTACGTGAAGTGGCGTAAAGCTGGGTGAAAAACGCGATATTCGCGGCCTGTAGTAGTCGTGAAATATCACGGTCCGTGAAACTCCATTGTTATTGAGATACACAGCTTTGATGGAGCCACATGATAGGCTGATGGCATTGGACTTGCCGCATGGGGGCCACCTCTCGCATGGTTATCAGACTGGTGAGAATTGGGGTGAAATTATTAATAATTAATAATATATATATTATTAATTACTAAAAATAATACTGATAATAATCAGTATATCAGTATTTATAATATATAAATAATAAGTTTCTTATTATTATTTATAATGGAGTTTCACCACTTGTGATATGAATAGCATATTTCGCGACTACTGCATATCACCGTGAATATCACCGTGAAACGAGTGGAACTTCATTAATACAAAAAGGGGTGGAGGTCGCTCGCCCAAAGCTAAGAACTCGGGTGTATGTGGGTGACCTCATCACCAATATTGTGTATAGTGTATTGGCTAGAACTGTTGTGATTGTAAGCGACAAGAAATGCTCGAAAAAAGCATGTGCTGGGAATCGAACCTGTGACTGTTGAAAACCATTCAAGCTCTGCAAGATCTATATTCTAATAATATTGGAGTTCCACCCATTTTACGTGAAGTGGTGTAAAACTCGGTGAAAAACGCGATATTCGCGGTGATATACAGTAGTCGTGAGATATGTTTTTCACTAGTGTTTTTCATATCACGGTCTGTGAAACTCCATTGATTGATTATTCACATACTGCTATGGTATACATTTCGTTGTAAGTGATACGAAAAACGTATTTTACACTCCATCTCGCAAAAAACGCATGTGAGCAGTGAATAGCACTAGCCTTATTGGTTTCCCTATAATATAAAATCACACTAGTGTATTGGATGAGAACAGCGGTAGAACTTTTTTAAAGGGTTGTGAGAAATTTGATTTAAATTTTATATACCGTGTTTTTTGCTAATCGTTTTGTGATGATGAAGATACTAAAAAAGTCTCAATGGTTTCCAAGTTCTGGACGTCGATGCCCTACAGGCTCGATGAGAACACTGGAGTGATAGACTATGAGCAACTGGAGTTGTTGGCAACACGGTAAGAGTATTCATAAAATTTTGAAGTATGCGCGAGTTTTTTGGGGTTTTTTCCCGACTTATGGAAGAAAATTATGCGAAAATTTTCGATTTTTTTATCGAAAATTGGAAGTGAATTTTTTTAGTGAGAAAATTGAATTATACTGGAGTTGGAAAAATAAGAAGTGAGCAATGAGCAACTGGAGTTGTTGGCGACGCGGTAAGAACGTTTGTTAAATTTGAGATGTGATTTAAGTTCTGCTGCGTTGTAGCAATGTTTGAAGTATGCGCGAGTTTTTTTGGGTTTTTTCCCGAATTATCGAGAAAAATTATGCGGAAATTCTTTCATAGTTGAATTTTTTCACACTCGAGTGAGAAAAATGAGAAGTTATATGAAATAATATGTGGTTACCTACATTGTGAATTGTATGCGCAATCTGAAGACCTCATTTCGAGTGGCACCCCCAAATTTGCAACAACTGTTTTAATCAAATTTCTGTAGCGTTGAAGTTATGCCACGGACTTGGTTTTCGGGAAAAAATATCATTTTCGCACTTTTGTAGGAAGAAATGGGGAAAAAATGTGAAAATTTGAGGTTTGTTGACAATTGTGAACGGATTCCGTCCCCTATGCATAACTGATTCGTAGCTCATCGTGTGTACATTTATATAGAATTATGTGAACACAAGATTTTACAAGAATATGATTTCTTCATGTTATGGAGTTTCACCTTATTAACAGCTTACATATGTATAAGTATAAGAATCATATGTACGAGAATCAGTATGTATAAGAATCATCGTTTTCGCTCCGCCCTGTTAGTGACTAATCGTTGAGTTTTTTGTATTTTAATTTAGAACTAGACAGTCTTTGTCAGGTTTCGGCCTAAGATTCTTATCACGGGTTATTCTGCTTATCCCCGTTACCCCGATTTCAAACGCTTCCGTGAGATCGCCGACAAGTCAGGTGAGTAAGGCGAGCACTCGGCTGTATTGTTGTTGAGGCATGTCATGAAACCCGCGCAGGTTCGATCCTCATGTGCGACATGGCGCATATTTCTGGACTTGTTGCGGCAGGGGTGAGAACTGA
>NW_003214719.1:15317-17189 GCF_000006405.1 Perkinsus marinus ATCC 50983
GCTAAACCACAATGGAATGGCTAGTGTCTCCTTGGTGTTTTCGTATCTTGTGTGGTGAAGTCAATATGATGCTTGAAAGCTGGGAGTAAATTAGTGAGTGGGTCTGATATGAAATTAATTCGTGAGAAACAGCTCGGTCTTGAAGGTCGGCTCCTGCGGTACGCGTTAAGTGATGAGCGGCTAGTGTCTTCTTCTTGGTGTTAATGTTTTGTATAGTGAAGTCGATGCGATACTAAGAAACTGAGAGTTTATTAGTGATTGGATTCGAGAAGGAATTCACCAGTAAGAACAGACAGTCTCTCGAAGATACACTTGAAATGATGAATGGCTAGTGCCTTCTGGATGTTTATATTTTGTGTGGTGGAGTCGATATGATATATTGAGAGTATAATTCACTCACTAATTCACTTTCAATCAGTGTGGGAAAATATGCACATGGTCAGCTACATATGTCGGTGACAATATGAAAAATTTGAGGAAATTTCGAGAGACTGTTGTTGATTTCGGAACACTCCTACCCAAATTTGTGTATATATCTCTATTATAAGTGAGGAAAGTCCCGAGCTCAGCTGAGGTAAACGAGCATATATTCCAACACTGCTTTCAATATTATTGAGAGTTTATTAGTGAGTAAATTCGAGGAGGAATTGATTAGTGAGAACGGACAGGCTCTCGAAGATACACTTGAAATGATGAATGGCTGCATGTAACCATTAGGGCTATGGCGATACTATTACGCGATGGTGGCATAGCTGCCCCAAATGAGAAATTGATATTATTGGGGCATATCTTGGTCTGGCATAGCTGCCCCACTTTGAGAAATTGATATTACTAGGGCATATTTTGGTCTGGCATAGCTGCCCCACTTGGAAAAATTTATATTATTAGGGCATATCTTGGTCTGGCATAGCTGCCCCACTTGGGAAAATTGATATTATTAGGGCATATCTTGGTCTGGCATAGCTGCCCCACTTGGAAAAATTGATATTATTAGGGCATATCTTGGTCTGGCATAGCTGCCCCACCTGGAGAAGTTGATATTTTCAGGAAATACCTTGTGGTGGCATAGCTGCCCCATCTGGAGAAATTGATTTTACTAAGGTGTATCTTGAGATGGCATAGTTGCCCCACCCCATGGCCACTACTTGTATTGATCTCCTCACCCATAATGAAGGAATGCAGCATCAGCAGCCTAGGAGGGACTCCACCTCCTCCTCATCGTCATGTATGATTGTATGCAGCAAGTGTAAAGGGCCTTTGAGAAGTGACATCACTGGTAAGGGCTCTACCATCAATCGAAGGGCTTATACTCTACCATCAATCGAAGGGCTTATACTCTACCATCAATCGGAGGGCTTATACTCTACCATCAATCGAAGGGCTTATACTCTACCATCAATCGAAGGGCTTATACTCTACCATCAATCGAAGGGCTTATACTCTACCATCAATCGAAGGGCTTATACTCTACCATCAATCGAAGAGCTTATACTCTACCATCAATCGAAGGGCTTATACTCCGGCATCAACCTTAATCGATTTCATTGCCTCTGGGCTCTCCTGCATCGGATACCAATATGAACCAACCCGATTCGATTGAGATTCATAAAATTACGATATACAAAATATAGTTTGAAAATATACGCTAGGATAGATTGGTCTAAGGGGTCGTTTAGTCATTCACTATATTGATAATTATGGAGTATGGGCTAGAGTCGATAGTCTTACATTGTATTGGCAGGTCTGAAAAGATGCGGTCACCTCTTCCATGCGAGATGTGCATCTTCTATACACGATCGGTGTCCAAAATGCAACAAACCCGTGAAGGATGTCGAGACCGACTACCTCAGTAAGTCACTCTCGACTTCCCCG
>NW_003214719.1:17289-20845 GCF_000006405.1 Perkinsus marinus ATCC 50983
GGTTATTTATGATAAGCCTTATGATTGGTAACAAGGAGGAGCGTATCCTCTCACAGTTCTCTAGCTTATGTTAAGCATACACTGATTTTGACTCGCACACTTGTCAGTGGCTCACTTGTCTGGTAACGATTCTGCATCCTCTTGCTCAGTCTTCAGTGCCTCTCGGTTGACCCGTGATTCGACCACTGCTCGCTGCCTAAAGTGTTCATCTCTAAGTGATGAATCTTTTTCATTAACCTATTTTGTTGCATTCTGAGCTGTAGTATCTCTCTTCTAACTTTCTTGAGCAGATCCTTAACAAAGGGGTTTCGCTCGACGATCAACCTAAGAAACGCCGTATTCCGATTGGTATCGTCCTCCATGTGATAGCCCTTCCGGCGGTTTCCGATCGATAATGGATTGTTATGTTGCGATTGGTGAATCGTTCATGGAAAAAACATTCAGTGTCTCACTCGTTGTGGTCAACAACTTGGCGTAACGAACGAGACGTTGTGTGCATTGCACACTGTGCAATATGGCGTTGTGCAAAACCAGGCCGGGTTATAATCCTCAACAGCACCAGGCTTTGACGAGCTCTATGATAAAGCTAATGTCTGAGATGATATAATCTCTATCATCTCAGACTTCCCTATGTTGAAATAATTATTCCGATGAGGGCTAGTGGGATAAATTAGGAACTATAGTTCTGTCGACGGAACCGTGCGTGAAGCCCCCCTACCTGAATCGGTTATCTTTGTCAGCTACCGCCGAGACTCGTTTGAAACCGTCAGACGACATCGCGGCTAGTTGCAGAGTGCCTATTCCATTATTGGAGCGCGAGAAGGTGTGGATTTCTCTCACTTTTGGCTTTCATTGTCTCAGGTAGTTCATCAAATAGATCATCTGTTGACGACTTGACTTGTGTGATGTAAGGCTCGTTACCTGGTAGTATGAATTGCACTGCATCAGGGCTTCCACGTGTCGAGAAGTTCCCAATACTGTTAGGCTGAACAGAGAAATTACGATCCTCACGTTGTGCTACCAGGGGAGACGAATATTGGAATGCGGTCACAAAGTTCATGATTCAGCTAGTCTTGGTTACGCGTCGGAACATATGAATCTCTGTGCTGCAGTCACTGCGGCATCGTAGTATTCAGATCCTTCTTCATAAGGATTACTATCGTTGCAGGGGGTCTCGCGTTAGTGAAATGCCGACAAGGCATCAACGACACTTCGCGATATATTCCAACACTGGCTTCTCAGAATTTATATAAAAGCTTGTGAATGCGGGGAAATTTCAGAAACATCATCTCTCGAGAAAGATGGCGTGTTTTGTGATACGATGTTTTACCCAGTGTTTTTTATATAACTATATGAGTTACGTAGTGATATTTATCTTCAAAGATTTGTTGCTGTCTACGTTTAGCGTCAGAGAGAGCATTAAGAGTGTCTTACCATCTGTGAGGCACTTCTCGTGGTGAATAGCCATTCGAGCTAGGCGCTGATGGAGACGAGGAAAAAGGGCCTTCGGGAGGCAGAACCACGAGCAATACGAGATCAAAAATGTGAAGCGATGATACCTAGTGAGAAATGATCAACTCCTCAACTCGTCCATCTCACATATGCGTCCAATCTACTGCGAAGAAAATTACCATACCGCATGTCATGATGACGAACAGTAATGGTATCTGCCAGCGACCGTACAGCTATCGGATAGCTGTGATAGAACGTGAGCTTGAAGAACTTGTGGCAACGTATGATCTTTATCACGAAGTATTGAGAAGGCTTGTGCACGCAGGGACCCATCTAGTTCTCAAAAATAACGTTCCCCAGAGTCTACTAACAATGAGAAAAGTGTGATGACATTTACATGGGAAACTGATTGCAGAATGGGATCCTAGCCATATGCGGAAAATTCAGAATAAGTTCCTCCCGGGAACATTATAGGTTTCTGGATGATTCCCTGTATGCGCGTGTCTGCTATGTGTGATTTTGACCCTGCTCATCAGCTCACATCTGAGAGGTCTTGTTCCTTATCTCCTCCATTATCTAGTTCATCCGAAGCGCTCATGCGAAGCAGAGGTTACTATGAACTGACTAGATAGCAGTGTAGTAAGATATGCACATGGTCAACTACATGTGCTGGTGACGATATGGAATTTGGGAAAATTTCTGGGAAATTCTTCTCGGTTTTTGTGAGGCCTACCCTAATTCGTATGTAAAATTCTGTGATTAGCTTTACTAAAGCTACTAGAAACTGCTGAACTCGGTTGAGGAAAGCGAACATCACCACTAAAGTGGATAATATTAAAGTATAAATTATACTTCAATATTATAATATATATATGTATATATATAGAAATCATATATATTGAAATTGTGGGAAAATATGCACACGATCAACTGTATGTGTGGCCGAAGATTTGAAATTTTCGAAGAAATTTCGGGAAATTCTCATTGGTTTCTGTACATTTCTACCCCAATTTGTATATAAGCCTCTATAATGAGTGAGGAAACTTCCGAACTGAGTTGACACTGCCGTGTTCTGTAGATAATCACTCACCGATTCCCTCCCGTCCCGTGAAGTCGAACAGCGCGGTTTCCGCGACCTGTTCAAACATCTGGCCGGGAATTTTCTAGTTGCACAGTCCTGGGGTATGCATATGTATATGAGTAACAGTCTCGAATATTATCGTTTCACTTCAGCATATGGAAGCCCATCAGGACCATGCTCTGTAGCCAGCAGGGACCTCGTGAGCACGCCAGCTTGAGCGCATCAAGTGCGCTAAAGTTGGGCGCAAGAACAGTACTGACGAGCAGTGCTTTCAGATATCGATCCTCTGTGGAAATCTGCATTCAACTTCCATCCCATGCTCACTACGGATAACGGGTTCCATCTGTTCCATGCTGCTAGTCGCAGGCATCAGCGCAACTCTTCAGTTGGAACATAGTATCATCAGCATATCAGATTCGTTGGCAATAATTGCTGACGATTCACCCAGTACTGATAATTGACTGGGAGTGAACACGCAATTATCATTGATTCCATAGCATCATTGTTATCAGGAACACAATCCACCCCGACTAGTCTATAGACTATAGCCCTGTCGTAAGCCCTTTCTCGGCAACGACAGAGATTCACTTCATTGTTGATTGCTCGCAATAAGAATCCGAGCTAAGTGCCGAACCGGAAGTTGGAGATGACGAGATCGGGATAAGCCTCTGGTGGTGTTCGATAGAGGCTACAGTACGCTGGAGGGTAACCAGCTGGACTCACTCGTCCCTCATGTGAGCTCAACAGTCGTAGAACAGGTTGAGATACAACACCGAGGAAAGAGCTTCCATGCAGGGTCAAGAACAATCACTGTCCATGTCACTGTCGGAGTCATCTCGGGTGTTGCTCCTCCCTCTGAGAAGTCACCAACAGGTGTGTCGGTTTCGCAACGTTCTCTTGGACCACACTCACCCACGGAGCCATAGTCCGATCAACGCGCCTAGCGAAGCTGCGGCACCAAGGACGAGGAAGGAAACTCGATTTGCTGACCTAGCTGATGCGGCGTCGTATCTGGCGAGCGTT
>NW_003214719.1:20945-24090 GCF_000006405.1 Perkinsus marinus ATCC 50983
AACAGGCGGGCTTGAATAACATGACTATGAGTTCATAAGGGAATACTTCAAGTCTCTTGGAGGTTGCTGATGCATCATCATTTCAACTACCCGTAGCACACAATGTGTCTCTATCGGGTGGAGCAATCCCCTAGCTATGCTTGTGATAAAGATATGTAGTCTACATCTATTAAGTATAATCAGGTCTGCAGGGCATTCTCCCTGCTTTTATATTCAATGTAGTGTTATCTCAATGGGCAAATCACTCACATCACAAACCAGAGAATATTCCGATTTCTTATGAACATAAATTTCGCCCGCAGGCTTTCGAGTGCGAATTTTTATGCGGAATAAAAACGACACGACTATGAATTCATCAAATCTCTCCTTAGGAATTGAGTCAAAAAAACCGCTACCGTTTTCTATACACTTACACCGTTGTGTCCAATCGGTGGCTTCCAGAGGCCTGAAGAACAGTACACGATAATGATATTAAATCACTCACGGAAAGGCAGGAGGTATGTGCTGGGTCGTGATGATGATGGTGATGATGTAATAGAATAGATAAATGCGGCATTCAGCTGTGGTTTATGACAACAATTACAGCAATGAAGTCGCGGCAGAGATCCCGGGTTCGATCCTTGGTAGCTCTGCTTTATTATTCAACACAGGGAAGGAGTTCGCAAATAGAAAATGATAATTCGGGGAAGGTGATGAGAGAAGATACATTATTGTTTACTAATACTTCTATTTTAGCTCAATATAATCGTTCGTGAAATATTCACATTCTCGTATTTCTTCTACAGTTCTCAATAATACGATCGATCCCACTCCAGTAGAATCACCTCCACGTATGCAGTGGAGTCGGTGGAATCACCTCCCGCCCTGAATTTTTTATCAAGTCATTTTACTCTGGCTACATTTCGAGCCTATCTAGCAATGCCATGCAAATCCTGCACTGTTGTGGACTAACACGTTGCAATGCAGATGTTCTCTTGAAGGACTAGGGAAACGCAAGATTTAGATGAGCTGCTGACGATAGGCTATATACAGCTCGAATAACTGTTGTACAATGTCTGCTAAGGTGTCAGCTATACATAGCAGAGCAAGAGAGCAAGATATCAAGCCAACTATGAATACTTATCAACAAACATCACTCTCTGTGCGTCTGTGTGCTACTTTCGCACGCAGACCCAAGTTCTGGTATAGATCCTCTACACATCTTACGTTGTGTTGAACACTCTCTATAGAGTCAGCCGTATACTCTCAACAGTTTGGGTGTACGGGCGAAATATGTTCGTTTTTTACACAGACGCTATCTATTGGTTGTATGTTGGTTAAGTTTATGACTTCCGCATTTTCAGTGGAGTTTCACCCGTGATATGAAAACAACATAGCACTTTTTCAACTCCTGTCTTTGCAAAATTGTAACTTCAATTTGCAGAAGTGGTCGAAAGATATGGTCAAAGATTCTCGTTTAGTAACTTCACTTTCGAAATTTAAATTAAGGCACTTTAATTTGTGCATTTGTTTTCCTGCGCAAGGTGAATCAGGAGTGCTTTTTTTGGAAACAGAATTATACACGTTTGACATTACGGTAGATTATACGAGTCACAAGTGAAACGTTGACCAATTAACAGCAGCCTTAACCAATCAAACAAATAAACATCATGCATTCAGGAGTGCTCACGATAACAAGTGAGCAGCCTGGCATTACGTCTGTACTGTGTTGGGCGAGGGCAACCTCTACAGAGCATCTTATGGCAGTTTTTAATGATGTAACTGTCAGTAACCCGTAGCTGGCCACCACGTATTCAACTTGAATAATTCAAGAGGCCGACACGGTGCGACTACTTACTGTTCTTCAGTACTCTACTGAGGAGATGGTCCGCACGTCACTCTCCATTGCTGGTCATTCAGGATGTTCACTGTAACCCTTTCCAACTCAGCTATCGTCAATGGTCTGCCTCACCGCACTCACGATCCACCTGCGCGGATCGTATGAGAGGGTGATAAGCTTTACGCTTGTAATGCCCGGCAAAAAAAAACCGTAACGGTTAACCCGAAAAATCAACCTCATGAGCAAAGCATATTGAGTAAGAGTATCACTCAGCCAAAAAATCAACTTTAGATTCTCGAGTCAGCTCAGAGATCCACATGTCCTCGCGATGATCCTGATTTCTCGCTCCAGAGTAAAAAATCAGTGAATCAGGTTTTATTACTCACCATCTGATTTTTTCATCTGAGTAAATACTCTGACTCAGCTGTTGCATCAGGATCCGCTCTCTGAAGATAACTGGGGTCGTTCAAGAAACCGATTTCGGAATCGCTTACTACCCGTATAATAGAATGCTAAAATCGATTCTGAATTCCAGAATTAATACAATGAACGTGGGGTCTATCTCATTATTGTTGTGATTAGTGAGAGTATCACTCTGTAATCATTTCAGCATTCATTAGCCTTATTCCTAACTGATGCTTCAATCCTCTTCCGTACACATTGAGTTTGACGGCAGTGATCTCAGTATAGCACAGAGTATGATCGATATTCACGTGAGTACGTAGTTGTTTTTGTAAGAATAAGGATTGTGGTTTCATTGAGTTATAACAGCAGAGTTATTAGTTTGTCATCAATAGACGTTATTTCAGTGGAGTTTCACAACCCGTTTTACGTGAAGTGGCGTAAACGCGATATTATTCGCGGTGATATGTAGTAGTCGTGAAATATATTTTTCATATCACTAGGGTGAAACTCCCTTGAATGGAATCTGGAGTTTAGCATTGACGGAGTATCGTGTTATACGTGTGAGGAGCGTTTTTGGAAATGATTCTGAGTTCCGAATTCGCTCCTGAGAAAGTTAAAATTATGGTAGAAACAGCCGTTGAAGCTGTACCAATGGGGATAGTAAAAACTGCCGCACGAATTCAATTGATCGCGTTACTCTTCGTGCAGTGTTGGAGTAGGAATATATGTAATCGCTTTCCTCAGCTGCTGAGCTCAGGAGTTTCCTATACAGTGTTGGAGTAGGAATATATGTAATCGCTTTCCTCAGCTGCTGAGCTCAGGAGTTTCCTATACAGTGTTGGAGTAGGAATATATGTAATCGCTTTCCTCAGCTGAGCTCAGGAGTTTCCTATACAGTGTTGGAGTAGGAATATATGTAAT
>NW_003214719.1:24190-36936 GCF_000006405.1 Perkinsus marinus ATCC 50983
TCATATTAAAAGTGTTTATATAGAAAATTCCAAGCTGATATGAATAGTAGTTGGAAAATTGGGTCTTGGATTTCGCGTAGTATATGCGTTTTGTATTTTGATGGTATTGTAGCGATGAATAGAAAATGGTAGCTTCGCTCCGCTAAGAGAATTTGTGAAATTTCAGATGTTCCATGAGGTTGATTCGATGGAAGATGGAGGAGTACATGGTCTGAATAAAAGCGCGCAAAATTTACTAAATGAAGGTAGTGGAGTAGGATGGAGGGTTGTTTGTCATTCCAGAGGGCGTGGGGTCGAATCCCATGCCGTTGATTTTAAATGGTGTTGAGTAACGTGTACATCGAAATGTGTTTTACTTTTGTCTAGTGTTGGAGTAGGAATATATGTAATCGCTTTCCTCAGCTGCTGAGCTCAGGAGTTTCCTATACAGTGTTGGAGTAGGAATATATGTAATCGCTTTCCTCAGCTGCTGAGCTCAGGAGTTTCCTATACAGTGTTGGAGTAGGAATATATGTAATCGCTTTCCTCAGCTGCTGAGCTCAGGAGTTTCCTATACAGTGTTGGAGTAGGAATATATGTAATCGCTTTCCTCAGCTAATGAGCTCAGGAGTTTCCTATACAGTGTTGGAGTAGGAATATATGTAATCGCTTTCCTCAGCTGCTGAGCTCAGGAGTTTCCTATACAGTGTTGGAGTAGGAATATATGTAATCGCTTTCCTCAGCTACTGAGCTCAGGAGTTTCCTATACAGTGTTGGAGTAGGAATATATGTAATCGCTTTCCTCAGCTGCTGAGCTCAGGAGTTTCCTATACAGTGTTGGAGTAGGAATATATGTAATCGCTTTCCTCAGCTGCTGAGCTCAGGAGTTTCCTATACAGTGTTGGAGTAGGAATATATGTAATCGCTTTCCTCAGCTGCTGAGCTCAGGAGTTTCCTATACAGTGTTGGAGTAGGAATATATGTAATCGCTTTCCTCAGCTGCTGAGCTCAGGAGTTTCCTATACAGTGTTGGAGTAGGAATATATGTAATCGCTTTCCTCAGCTGCTGAGCTCAGGGGTTTCCTATACAGTGTTGGAGTAGGAATATATGTAATCGCTTTCCTCAGCTGCTGAGCTCAGGAGTTTCCTATACAGTGTTGGAGTAGGAATATATGTAATCGCTTTCCTCAGCTGCTGAGCTCAGGAGTTTCCTATACAGTGTTGGAGTAGGAATATATGTAATCGCTTTCCTCATCTGCTGAGCTCAGGAGTTTCCTATACAGTGTTGGAGTAGGAATATATGTAATCGCTTTCCTCAGCTGCTGAGCTCAGGAGTTTCCTATACAGTGTTGGAGTAGGAATATATGTAATCGCTTTCCTCAGCTACTGAGCTCAGGAGTTTACAAAGCTAATTATACAAGTTTATATGCGAATTCGGGAATCGAAATTTCCTCTCAGAATTTTCATATTGTCATCACCAACACATGTAGTTGACCATGTGCATATTTCCCCCCACGCTCCATATTAACAACAAGTAGACAAGTTTACGGTTGTGAAACTGAGATTGTAAATCAATATAAAGGGTCAGGGGAAAAGCACCAGTGTTAGCGGAGGCACTACTGACCGACGGACTCGACCAACTCAAAAATTGAAAATTTTTGTATGCTCATGCAAATTTCCCTTCTTCGGAATTTTCATGTTTTTTTTCTGGGGGGTGTTACCTTTTTGCGATTCTTTCCTGGTAGTTGACGACTTTTTTGGTAAATTTCTTGGAGGGTACTGTATGCAGTCAATATTAGAAGGTGAGTTTTCATCTCGTGTAAAAAGCGCGCGCCATTCTGATCGATTTTTAAGTGCCTTAGGTAGAAAGATCAAATCGGCATTATTCGTAGCATTAGGAGTTTTATTTATTCGGAGAATCAGTCGAGGTGAGATTTTCGGCGGAAAAGTTTGTCAGTGTTTTTGGAGGAATATATGTTCGCTTTCTTCAGTTGAGCTCAGCAGTTTGCTCACCCATTATAGGAGTTTACATACGAATTCGGGTAGAAGTGTTCAGAAATTAACGAAAAAATTACCAAAAAAAATTCTTTGAAATTTTTATAAAGTTAATTTGCACGCATGCACAACAATTCAGTTCTGCGCGAGCGGTCGTTTCAAGGCTTGCTGACGAAATGGCTGTTGGTGATGCCTGTTCGAATGGTACTCCCAGCGATGGTAGTATATACGACGGCTAAGTAGGTTGAGGGGTGTATGTGTAGTGGCGTAAAACGCGATATGTAGTAGTCGTGAAATAAACTTTTCACTAGTGTTTTTCATATCACTAGGGCCGCCCGTGAAACCACAATAAATACAGTTAATAATCAATAACGTTTTGACCAGATAATAATGGAGTTTCACAACCCGCTTTACGTGAAGTGGCGTGAAACTCGGTGAAAAACGCGATATTATTCGCGGTGATATGCAGTAGTCGTGAAATATATTTTTCATATCACTAGGGTGAAACTCCGATAAATATAATATAATTAAATACCCAATCACGAAATGACCAGATGATAATAATATAGATAACGATGGAGTTTTACCCGTTTCATGTGGAATGGCGTAAAACTCGGTGAAAAACGCGATATTCGCACTATGCAGTAGTCGTGAAATATATTTTTCACTAGTTTTTTTTTCATATCACTAGGTGGCGACCATGCTCATAAGTTATAATCATGATTGCCGGTTATTTATGATAAGCCTTATGATTGGTAACAAGGAGGAGAGTATCCTCCCACACTTCTGTAGCTCATATTAAGCATACACCGATTTTGACTCGCACACTTGTCAGTGGCTCACTTGTCTGGTAACGATTCTGCATCCTCTTGCTCAGTCTTCAGTGCCTCTCGGTTGACCCTTGATTCGACCACTGCTCGCTGCCTAAAGTGTTCATCTCTAAGTAATGAATCTCTTTCATTAACCTATTTTGTTGCATTCTGAGCTGTAGTATCTCTCTTCTAACTTTCTTGAGCAGATCCTTAACAAAGGGGTTTCGCTCGACGATCAACCTAAAAAACGCCGTATTCCGATTGGTATCGTCCTCCATGTGATAGCCCTTCCGGCGGTTTCCGATCGATAATGGATTGTTATGCTGCGATTGGTGAATCGTTCATGGAAAAAACATTCAGTGTCTCACTCGTTGTGGTCAACAACTTGGCGTAACGAACGAGACGTTGTGTGCATTGCACACTGTGCAATATGGCGTTGTGCAAAACCAGGCCGGGTTATAATCCTCAACAGCACCAGGCTTTGACGAGCTCTATGATAAAGCTAATGTCTGAGATGATATAATCTCTATCATCTCAGACTTCCCTATGTTGAAATAATTATTCCGATGAGGGCTAGTGGGATAAATTAGAAACTATAGTTCTGTCGACGGAACCGTGCGTGAAGCCCCCTACCTGAATCGGTTATCTTTGTCAGCTACCGCCGAGACTCGTTTGAAACCGTCAGACGACATCGCGGCTAGTTGCAGAGTGCCTACTCCATCATTGGAGCGCGAGAAGGTGTGGATTTCTCTCACTTTTGGCTTTCATCGTCTCAGGTAGTTCATCAAATAGATCATCTGTTGACGACTTGACTTGTGTGATGTAATGCTCGTTACCTGATAGTATGAATTGCACTGCATCAGAGCTTCCACGTGTCGAGAAGTTCCCAATACTGTTAGGCTGAACAGAGAAATTACGATCCTCACGTTGTGCTACCAGGGGAGACGAATATTGGAATGCGGTCACAAAGTTCATGATTCAGCTAGTCTTGGTTACGCGTCGGAACATATGAATCTCTGTGCTGCAGTCGCTGCGGCATCGTAGTATTCAGGTCGTTCTTCATAAGGATTACTATCGTTGCAGGGGATATCGCGTTAGTGAAATGCCGACAAGGCCTCAGCGACACTTCGCGATATATTCCAACACTGGCTTCTCGGGATTTATATAAAAGCTTGTGAATGCGGGAAAATTTCAGAAACATCATCTCTCGGGAAAGATGGCGTGTTTTGTGATACAATGTTTAACACAGTGTTTTTCATATAACTATATGAGTTACGTAGTGATATTTATCTGCAAAGATTTGTTGCTGTCTACGTTTCGCGTCAGAGGGAGCATTAAGAGTGTCATACCATCTGTGAGGCACTTCTCGTGGTGAATAGCCGTTCGAGCTAGGCGCTGATGGAGACGAGGAAAAAGGGCCTTCGGGAGGCAGAACCACGAGCAATACGAGATCAAAAATGTGAAGCGATGATACCTAGTGAGAAATAATCAACTCCTCGACTCGGTCATCTCACATATGAGTCCAATCTACTGCGAAGAAAATCACCATACCGCATGTCATGATGACGAACAGTAATGGTATCTGCCAGCGATAGTACAGCTATCGGATAGCTGTGATAGAAAGTGAGCTTGAATAATTTGTGGCAACGTATGATCTTTATCACGAAGTACTTGTGCACGCAGGGACCTATCTAGTTCTCAAAAATAACGTTCCCCAGAGTCTACTAACAATGAGGAAAGTGTGATGACATTTACATTGGAAACTGATTGCAGAATGGGATCCTAGCCATACGTGGAGAATTAAAAATGAGCTCCACCCGGGAACGTTATAGGTTTCTGGATGATTCCCTGTATTGATTAGACAGAGCTCCATTGCTGCTGTAATGTTTCCTTATTTCGTGTCATTCGTCCGATAACTCTAGGTTGTGCGCCCATCGCACGCTGCTATGTGTATGCGTGCACAGTTGCGCTGCGTACAATCCGTTCATTGAGTTGGTTAAATCGTCTTTTCCTACTTAATGTCTGCTCACGAGTCGAGTCATCAGTCACAGGAGGGAGACGGATCCCAATCATTGGCTCCGATACCGGGACTCCTCCTGCACCTCTTCGAGGCTGATGGCCCGTCAATCGACACCGCTGTGAAAGACCTGAATGTGGCGATGGCCGATATCCCGGCCGAGGAGCGAGAATCAGCCTACATGGCTTTCGTTAACGACTACTTCTCGGATGATCCAGAGCCGGTCAAGGAGGCCTACCATTCGCTCTTCGTGCTATCCCAGGCTACAACAAGGTCTGGTACCGTCAACATACGGAGGGAGCTCATAGTGAGCTATCACTCCCCTTTCTGCGCGGTCGAGCATACGCTCATGAAGGCAGGTCGCACGCTCAAGGCTCGCCTGGACTACGAATACATCTCCGCTGTCGAAATCGCCGCCCAAACCACCCAAGAGAGAGTACCTACTCTCGATCCTACCGTGAGGGGCAGGGAGTCGATCCAAGGCACCCCCCAGCTGCAGTTTCACAGGATCCCGGAGCGGGTCCGAAATGCTCCATCGGCTCCTCCGAACATCGGTTTCGCTACTCCTCCTCTGGGTAGAGGTCCAAGGATCCAACACCAACTCTCAACGCCACCGGTATCAACCAGGGGGTCCAACAGCACGCAAGCGGCAGACCTCATTGACAACTTCGTATCCAGTGTGCCGTCCGACTACATGATCGACCGTAAGGAGGCAACCCGTACAAGGCGCGACGTGCAGGGTCTCAAAATACCAGGTGGCCGTTTTGTTGGTATGAATGACTCTCGTCTCTTCAACGTCTGGCTCAAGAAGCTGACGGTACAGGCACGTGCTAACGCTCTATCGGGTGACGCAGTCGGTCTATACCACTTCTTAGTGCAATCCCTGGGGGAAGCAGTTATTGCTAAGCTGTCACCCACGGCTCCGGGTACACCTTCTTTGAGCGCTAAATGGGTAGCCGAAATCCGCAGGGTACTCGAGGCCCTGCAGGTCGAGTGTCGTGGTGTCAGTGCGGAGGTGGTGAAATGGCAGGCGGAGCAGCTCTTCGACGCTCTTCGTCAACGACAAGACGAGTCTGTTCAAGCATTCATCAAGAGGTATGACCTGTCCGCCTCTGAGCTCGAGGCCCAAATGGGTGAGGCTGTCCCCGACGCCAGAAAGCTCACGGGGTTAATCCGAGGGCTCTCTGGGGATGCCCGGAAGAGAGCGATGGATCACGTGTCCCAGGCGGGTGTGGCAGTTACCTATAGTCATCTGATACAGCACTTGAACCACAGAGAGCGTTTGGAGAACGCTATGCAACCGGGAAAAGTGAGACCCAGACCGTCTGGCTCTCCGGAAAACCCGAGTGCCCACACGGAGCCGGAATCACCTGCTCCGACATTCCCTCCAAGGAACAAGGACGGTAAAGCCAAGAAGGAGCTCTGCCGTTTCTTCTACAAGCATGGCAAGTGCAAGCATGGTACAGGGTGTCGGTATGAACATGTCCGCAGGGGCCAAGCACAGGCAACCGCAGCGGCAGCTGTCGCCGCACCCATCGAGACCCAAGAGGACTCGGCTAGTGAGGACGGAGACTCTTCTGATCAGGACGCTGACATTTGCGAGCAGCAGCTCTACCTGGTTCGCGACGATGTCCAGAAGCCCGGTCCTACAATATTCCTACGCCATGACACTTGCCCTTCACCTCTCCGGTGCCTTATCGACACTGGGGCGTTCTACAACTATATTCCATCTGCACTCGCCGAAAAATTTGGTCTTGAATTGCGCCCGCTCGACGAGGACATGGCTCCCTATGTAATCCTCGCGGATCAAGGCCGCGCTATGCTTTTGGGTAAAGTCAAGCTCGGTTCTACTATCTTCAGGGTTCTGCGGTCTGAGGCCTGTCATGCAATCTTGGGGGTCGTCTCTATGTGTGAGATGGGCATCACATTGTCTTTCAAGACCGACGGGGTACGGGGACGGCTCGTGAAAGTATCGATAAAAAAGCCTGACGGCCATCAGATCCAACTGACGGCGGCGAGCGCAGGTGATCCCGATCGTCTCCAATATGAGCTATCGGGAAAAGAGGACTGTGATAACTCGCACCTCGGCAACAACCACATTTTCCAGATATGGAGTCCTCCCACTGAACTTGAGCACATTGTTCACGCAACGGATCTCACCAAGCAATTACAGACGGATTGGGCGCCGGTGAAAGGAGCTTCAGCTGATTTCCAGTGGCGGTGCCGTCGCATCACCGGCTCGGAAGTCCGTGATCGTCCAGAACAAGAATTTGTCTACGAGATCAATTGGAGCAATCCCGCTCCGGGGGTTGACCGTGCCCGCTCCGCTGACTTCAGCCATGCCTTGTACAGCAAGCTGAGTGATTCTCAAAAACGCTATTTTGATGACGAGGTGAAATCTTACGTCGAGCGATCCTGGTGGCTACCCGAGAAGGACTGCCCAACATCTAACCCTATGGTGGTGTTTCCGGTATCGCAAATATCCAAAGATGGGTATGCGAAAACTACAAAATGCCGCCCTGTAGTGGACTGCAGAGGTGTCAATAAGCACTTGGGGGTGGCGGGCTATCCTGGTGCCACCGTTGCTGAGATCTTGAGAGATACCAGGCTCAGATGGGAGCCCTATAGCCGACTTATTACAAGAGACGCAAGTCGTGCGTTCTACTGTGTCCGGACAGTGCATAAGAGCTACCTCACGCTTAATGGAAGGGCATACTCAAGCTCTCGGCTGGTCTTCGGCCTGAAATGTGGGCCGTGCGCCTTGCTCTCTTGTCTGGACCATATGCTAGCGGTGTCCGCCAGTTTGCTGGACAAAGCCGATGCTGAGGCTCTCTCGAAGAGTGGTGTGTACCTTTACCTCGACGACCTCACCATACTAGTGTCATGTGGGACCAGTCCAGTTGCGGATCGATTCCTCACCGCACTAAATAAAGTGGCCAGTTTAACTGGTTTCTCCTTTCCGGACGAGAAGGGGAACGACAACCTCAAGGACCACCAGTTTCGTCATCTTGGTATCACCTGGTCGTTTGAGGGAGGTCTCCTCAGCTTCTCCTGCGTTAAGCACCCAGTCCCGCACCTGACTACCTCAGGAGATCTTTTTCCTTCCACTTGGACCTGTCGTAAACTCTTCGCAGTTGCTGGTCAGGCTGGTTGGGGCTCAGACCCGCTGGGAGTTCATCCTAGGGTGCGTCTCTGTGGAGATCTACTGCGCACAGTCGGTGGGCAGCAGCTCCGCCAACACGGTTGGGATGGACGGTTCACTTTGGAGAAGGGTACCTGGGATTATAACGTACTCCACCGTTGTATCCAGGAGATTGTTGAGCACATATCGCACCGTTGCTGTCATACAACAGGGTCCTCTCCATGCAGGGAATTACTCGTATGGTCCGATGCTAGTCCTTCTGGAGCCGGTTACTGCTGCTATGCCGGACCAGGGGGTGGAGTGAAGGAATGGTATTTGGGAGGTAACGCCTTTATATGGTCTGGTCCCTCTCGCTCGTACCACATAAATCGCAAGGAGCTCATAGCTCTAGGCAAAGCGGTGACCTACGTGCACTCTCTGGTGGTGGAGTGTCCTTCGCTTATCCTGTCGCGGGATACTGGTGGTTCTACCCTGCCTCTAAAGAGGGTAGTTTTTCATAGCGACTCTCAAACTGCTCTTTCGTGGGCGGAGTTGGGCCATGCGGGGTGCTCAAGCACTGAGAAGGTGATGGTTAAGAGACTGGCCAACAATCTCAGAGAGTTGATCGACGAGATCCGCGCCTACGGTGTTGAGGTCGCCATGAAGAAGGTCACCGGCGAAGCTAACGCAGAGGCCGACAAGCTGAGTAGGCTATTGGAGGATATGGGGCTTCATACCCAGACTGGAGACGTGGAAGTTGAGGATCCTTCTAGCCAACGGCTCTCCGTAGTCGTGAGTCCCAACGATGGAGGCTTGGGCTCACCGGGGGATGAGGCTCGTCGGCGTTTTGCAAGCATTCAGCAATCTTCTGAGAAGATGAAGGACATCATCCACAAGCTCTCCGAGGCCGATTACCCGGATGGTATACTGGTGGATGGTAAAACGGAGTATCTAAAAGTGGACAATGGCCTCCTCGTCGCCTTGAAGTTTCCTCATGGTGATACTGCTGAGCCTGCTCGCCAAGTTATCGTTATTCCTACCGATTCCGAACTCGGTTTCTCGGAGGCCAAGCGGATCATAACCAGCTATCACGTGTCTGGTATCCACGATCATTGCCGGCGGACAAGATGGCGAGTTGGTAGGGACTTCTGGATTCCAGGGATCACCGCCATTGCTGCTAAGATTGTTCGGGAGTGTCCCGACTGCCAGGCTGCTGCGACATCGAGGTTCTTTGGACTGTCCGGCGGGGGCTATAACCACTTGGATGCTGGTGTTCGCAACATCTGGAGCGTCGTGAGCTGTGACCTGGCTGGCCCGTTTGTTAAGTCGAAGCAGAACCATACTTATGCTCTGGTGTTCGTATGTGAGTTCTCGAAGTTTACGTACATGCTCGGAATCCCAGACTCCTCAGGGAGATCGGTCTCTCATGGCATGGAGACAGTGTTCGACATTCTCGGTACTCCTGAGAGGCTACGCAGTGATGGCGGACCATGCTTCAGGAGTCGGTTCCTAGGCAACTTTCTTTCTCGTCGAGGGGTGAAGCACCAGGTCTGTCTGCCATATGCTCCTTGGCAGAATGGTAGTGCCGAAGCTGCGGTCGGTTCTCTAAAGCGCACTCTTCGCCGTTACCGCGATGTCTATAATGCTAATGGCAGATGAGAGGAGCTCTTGGCTAAGGCTATGCGTCGTGCCAATGCCAAGCCGGGTCTGACTGGGAAGAGTAGCTTTCAGATCTTCTTCGGCAGGGCTCGCCGTGAGGAGGAGGAATTAAGACTCGCTCCTGGAGGCCCGACTCAGCCAGCCTGCTTGCCTACCCCGGCTGATTCTCCAGAGGTTGTCGACGGCATCAACAAGGAGAGAGAGGAACTGAAAGAAGATGTCATCCAGGCGAAGGAGGATCGGTCCCCGGTGACGACATTGAGACCGAGGCGGAAAGCTCAGATGCCTAAGATCGGTGACCGTGTGCTGGTGTTCCGTCCGGACCTACTCTCAGGTGCTGGACATGGGAAGGGGAGATATAGCACTGATTGGTATAGAGTCGTTGAGGTTGATCATCGTTCCCTGAAAGTTAAGGTGCGCAAGAAGGATACTGCTGATAGCACCTCTTGGGAAAGCTTGCGCAATGTGCGTCCTTTTTATGGTTAATTTCGTGCTCAAGTTCATCTTGTAGTCCTTGAGCAGGGGGTGGAATGATTAGACAGAGCTCCATTGCTGCTGTAATGTTTCCCTATTTCATGTCATTCGTCCGATAACTCTATGTTGTGCGCCCATCGCACGCTGCTATGTGTATGCGTGCACAGTTGCGCTGCGTACAAACCGTTCATTGAGTTGGTTAAATCGTCTTTTCCTACTTAATGTCTGCTCACGAGTCGAGTCATCAGTCACAGGAGGGAGACGGATCCCAATCAGTATGAGTACTTGAGACAGAGTCAGATTACGTAATCATGAGCAAGATCCTTGATCCTTGATTTTAATCAGCCGTTGAGTCCGAGTCCTGATCCTTAATCACGATTCAAGATTCAAATCTATACTCAATGGCTGATTCAGAGTTTTTGGCACTGAGACAAAGTACTTCATCAATTCGAGATAAAATACTCGGAGTTGGGATTTTTACTCATGATTCGAGATTAATTCTCAGGAGTCGAGATTCTTTTACTCAACCTGAAAGCTGCTCAGATTCAAGATCGCAATCTGACCTTGAGCATGAACCGGGATCATACTCATGATGCACAAGCTCACAGTTTAACACGGGGATTAATCTTGATTCTTTACCGGGGGTCCGGACCCCCGGTACCAAACCCTGATTCTGATTCTCGGCCTCGATTCACGACTTCAGCGCGCCTCGGTAGACTTTCTCGGCTCCCTGCGAGTAGGTTCTTAGAATGACCGCACCGGGGGATAGAACCTCGGCTTGGACCAAGTGGAAGCAAATCCTTAACCAGTCGAGCTGTGAGATTATACGATCCAAGGCGGTGCAAGGAGGTCTAGCGCACGTAGTACATACAGGGTATCAGTGTGACCCTGCCCGGGAATAGAATCCCGACTTCGAGCACATGAAAGTATCATCTTAAACAGTTCAGCTAGGTCATACGATCACGCTACCGGTTCTCGAAGGAAGCTCTAGAAGCTCGAGAACGAAGCTCTAGCGCTGAGCTTCCTCTTAGAACTTCTGAATTAGAAACCCAGAGTTAGTTGATTCCGAGTGAACATATTGAAAAGTTTGAAGTACGGATGTGTGCAAGTGCGACAAAAGATCTTCTTCCAAAATTTCATCATTGTTGTAGCGTAACGGGAAATGTGCATGCATTCGGGGCGAATCTACCAGATTCTCCCCTCGTAGAGTGACGTTTTCTGCCTTTCTTGAAAGTGTCACTTTCGGTTCTGGGGCGTGGCGACTACAATCTTCTTCTTGTCAAAAATGTCTGATTCAACCTCTGATTCCCCGATTCTCGAAAATACTCAGATTCAATGGAATCACCCGAAAAATCAGCCTCATAAGCAAGGCATATTGAGTAAGAGTATTATTCAGCCAAAAAATCAACTTTAGATCCTCGAATAATCTCAGAGATCCAGATATCCTCGCGATGATCCTGATTTCTCGCTCCAGAGTAAAAAATCAGTGAATCAGGGGTTATTACTCACCATCTGATTTTTTCATCTGAGTAAATACTCTGACTCACCTGTTGCATCAGGATCCGCATACGGCCCCAGATTCTGGGGCCCAGAATTCATTGATGCACAATGCATCGAGTTAAAGTGCATCATGCATTTCTGCTTAGAGCATTAAGTCCCGTCGCGGTAGTCACAAGTCTACATCAATGTTGATTGAGGTATATCATCGATCCTGGGATTACTCATGAGTATGGGACAAGACATCCCAGGCAACTGTTGGGCCCAGCGCCTATACAACTAACACGTTCATGTTTTGTAGCGCCAAGGAACATCAGTAACCAGATTGCTGATAATTTTCTCAAGCACTTGGAAGATAATGATGCTTCGAGCCTCGAAGTTCGAGGCACATGCTTGGTTGCCTGGAAAGACATCAACAGTGAGGCCACTCCAACTGGAATGGCCAACTTCTCGAGATTCATCGGCGGTTGTCGCCGTATGGGCAAGCAGTCCGAGAAGGATATAAATTCACTCTGTTGAGTGGAGCTCTCACTGTGAGAGCATCTTAGCCTATCACATATGATCAAAGGCAACCCTAGTGTGGGAAAATATGCACATGGTCAACGACATATGTTAGTGACAATACGTGAATTATGAGGTAAGTTCGGAAAATAGTCAGTGGTTTCTGCACATCTCTATCTTAATTCGTGTATACACTCCTATGATCACTGCGAGAACTCTCCAACTCAGCTTGAGAAAACGAACATATATTTCAACACTGGGCAACCCAGAGCCATGGAACCGCCTCTTCGTTCAAAAGATTGATATGGTAGCCAAGACTCCAGCTCAGTGGTACTTGCGCCCCTCAGACATCCACTGGCTCCGCATATCCGCTGTGTTGATTATTGACGCATGTCCTGTATACGCGTGCAACGTGCGCCATAACTTGGGTTCTCAGGCTTCCGAGTTCTTGGGTAAGGCTAGTAACCTCGGATGCCGAGTGGAGCAATTTGGCCATTACCGAGCTGTGGATCATGCGTTTACTCATAACTAACTTTCTCTGGGTCAATACTCATCAGCTGATGATTCCTCTGCTACACACGTCACCTCCCTTAACTCCGACAGTGGTAAATCGCTGAATACGATCTTACTAACACGCACTTTGTCTACTGGAGTGATAAGCCCGACATCCATCAGTCTAGAGATACCGAGT
>NW_003214719.1:37036-43092 GCF_000006405.1 Perkinsus marinus ATCC 50983
TGAGGAAGGCGAAGGTTTGATGAGATAACAAGGGTGCAGGCAAACTGGACCCACAACACACGTTGCAATGCAGATGTTCTCTTGAAGGACTAGGGAAACGCAAGATTTAGATGAGCTGCTGACGATAGGGTATATACAGCTCCTGTTGTACAGCTACAAAGTCTGTTATGGTGTCAGCTATAGATTATACAAAGAAGAGCAAGAGAGCAAGCCAACTATGAATACTTATCAACAAACATCACTCTCTGTGCGTCTGTGTGCTACTGTGCTGGACCGGGCCTGGGTGCGTGAATATGAGTTTGCGTTCATGAAGATGAGTTTGCGTGCAAGGCTTCTTCCAGCGGCTTCACCCCGTGTTATCAAGAGTCTGATCGATCGAGTATAACTGTGCTATAGTTCTATCATTATCTGAGTTATCTCAGTTCTTCTTCTTCTTTGTTTATTTATCTTCGTTCGGTTCGGTTAGAAGATCGGTTCTATCGACCTTCGGCTTAACTGTCTTGACTTACCTCCGTCTTATATTTGTGGTATCGATCGACAGTAACTAAATACCCTACAACGGGCTAGTGCCACTACCGTATCACTAAGTTAGCTGGTATACTACAAGAGCTGGAGTCGAGTTGGCTTATTAGTTATAGCAGTGAGATATCGATTTTGGTACACTACTTTCGCACGCAGACCAAAGTTCTGGTATAGATTCTCTACACATCTTATGTGTGTTGAACACTCTCTATAGAGTCAGTCGTATACTCTCAACAGTTTGGGTGTACGGGCGAAATCTGTTCGTTTTTTACACAGACGCTATCTATCGGTTGTTAAGTTTATGACTTCCGCATTTCCAGTGGAGTTTCACCCACTGAAAATATGAAAACAACATAGCACTTTTTCAACTCCTGTTTTTGCAGAATTATAACTTCAATTTGTAGAAGTGGTCGAAAGGTATGGTCAAAGATTCTCGTTTAGTAACTTTACTTTCGAAATTTAAATTAAGGCACTTTAATTTGTGCATTTGTTTTCCTGCGCAAGGTGAATCAGGAGTGCTTTTTTTGGAAACAGAATTATACACGTTTGACATTACGGTAGATTATACGAGTCACAAGTGAAACGTTGACCATCAGCAGCAGCCTTAACCAACCAAACGAATAAACATCATGCATTCAGGAGTGCTCACGATAACAAGTGAGCAGCCTGGCATTACGAGGAATTTGTTAATGGGCCTGTTTCATAGGAGCAAACTGCGCCTTAAACTTAAGTAACGCCTTAAGTACGCCTTAAGTTAAGGAGCTCCTTAAGTTGCTCCTAAACGTTGTGAAATGAGTTGAGTACTTCTTGAGTATGCCTTAAGTAGCTCCTTAAGTTGCTCCTATATTTAAGGCGCCTTAAATTAAGTATCCTTGTGGAACAGGCCCAATGGCAGTTTTTAAGATGATGTAACTGTCAGTAACCCGTAGCGGTTAACCCAAAAAATCAGCCTCATGAGCAAGGCATATTGAGTAAGAGTATCACTCGGCCAAAAAATCAACTTTAGATTTTCGAGTCAGTTCAGAGATCCACATATCCTCGCGATGATCCTGATTTCTCGCTCCAGAGTAAAAAATCAGTGAATCAGGTTTTATTACTCACCACCTGATTTTTTCATCTGAGTAAATACTCTGACTCAGCTGTTGCATCAGGATCCGCTCTCTGAAGATATCTGTGGTCGTTCAAGAAACCGATTTCGGAATCGTTTACTACCCGTATAATAGAATGCTAAAATCGGTTCTGAATTCCAGAATTAATACAATGAACGTGGGGTCTATCTCTTTATTGTTTTGATTAGTGATAGTATCAATCTGTAATCATTTCAGCATTCATTAGCCTTATTCCTAACTGACGCTTCAACCCTCTTCCCTACATATTGAGTTCAACGGCTGTGATCACAGTATAGCACAGAGCATGATCGATATTCACGTGAGTACGTAGTTGTTTTTGTAAGAATAAGGATTGTGGTTTTATTGAGCTATAACAGCAGAGTTATTACATCGTCATCAATAGACGTTATTTCAGTGGAGTTTCACAACCCGTTTTACGTGAAGTGGTGAAAAACGCGATATTATTCGCGGTGATATGCAGTAGTCGTGAAATACGTTTTTCATATCACGATTGTGAAACTCCAGTGTTTCCATGCACTCGCTAGTCTTCGTTATTTTCTAATGGACGTTAAGTTCACTACTCGAGAGCTGGGTCCATGATGAGTATTGATAACTGAGAATGTATATTTGGGTTAATCTAGGACCCGCTCGGGCAATAGGTGGATGCTTTCCCGAGTTTGACCCGATGCTCATTGGAGTTTCACAACTCGTTTTACGTGAAGTGGCGTAAAACGCGATATTATTCGCGGTGATATGCAGTAGTCGTGAAATATATTTTTCATATCACTAGGGTGAAACTCCATTGAATGGAATCTGGAGTTTAGCATTGACGGAGTATCGTGTTATACGTGTGAGAAGCGTTTTTGGAAATGATTCTGAGCTCTGAATTCGCTCCTGAGAAAGTTGAAATTATGGTAGAAACAGCCGTTGAAGCTGTACCAATGTGGATAGTGAAAACTGCTGCACGAATTCAATTGATCGCGTTACTCTTCGTGCAGTATTGGAGTAGGAATATATGTAATCGCTTTCCTCAGCTACTGAGCTCAGGAGTTTCCTATACAGTGTTGGAGTAGGAATATATGTAATCGCTTTCCTCAGCTGCTGAGCTCAGGAGTTTCCTATACAGTGTTGGAGTAGGAATATATGTAATCGCTTTTCTCAGCTGAGCTCAGGAGTTCCTATATAGTGTTGGAGTAGGAATATATGTAATCGCTTTCCTCAGCTGAGCTCAGGAGTTTCCTATACAGTGTTGGAGTAGGAATATATGTGCGCTTTCCTCAGCTACTGAGCTCAGGAGTTTCCTATACAGTGTTGGAGTAGGAATATATGTAATCGCTTTTCTCAGCTGAGCTCAGGAGTTGCCTATGCAGTGTTGGAGTAGGAATATATGTGCGCTTTCCTCAGCTACTGAGCTCAGGAGTTTCCTATACAGTGTTGGAGTAGGAATATATGTAATCGCTTTCCTCACCTGCTGAGCTCAGGAGTTTCCTATACAGTGTTGGAGTAGGAATATATGTAATCGCTTTCCTCAGCTGCTGAGCTCAGGAGTTTCCTATACAGTGTTGGAGTAGGAATATATGTAATCGCTTTCCTCAGCTGCTGAGCTCAGGAGTTTCCTATACAGTGTTGGAGTAGGAATATATGTAATCGCTTTCCTCAGCTACTGAGCTCAGGAGTTTCCTATACAGTGTTGGAGTAGGAATATATGATCGCTTTCCTCAACTGCTGGGCTCAGGAGTTTCCTATACAGTGTTGGAGTAGGAATATATGTTCGCTTTCCTCAGCTGCTGAGCTCAGGAGTTTCCTATACAGTGTTGGAGTAGGAATATATGATCGCTTTCCTCAACTGCTGGGCTCAGGAGTTTCCTATACAGTGTTGGAGTAGGAATATATGTTCGCTTTCCTCAGCTGAGCTCAGGAGTTTCCTATACAGTGTTGGAGTAGGAATATATGATCGCTTTCCTCAGCTACTGAGCTCAGGAGTTTCCTATACAGTGTTGGAGTAGGAATATATGATCGCTTTCTTCAACTGCTGGGCTCAGGAGTTTCCTATACAGTGTTGGAGTAGGAATATATGTAATCGCTTTCCTCAGCTACTGAGCTCAGGAGTTTCCTATACAGTGTTGGAGTAGGAATATATGTAATCGCTTTCCTCAGCTACTGAGCTCAGGAGTTTCCTATACAGTGTTGGAGTAGGAATATATGTAATCGCGTTCCTCAGCTACTGAGCTCAGGAGTTTCCTATACAGTGTTGGAGTAGGAATATATGTAATCGCTTTCCTCAGCTGCTGAGCTCAGGAGTTTCCTATACAGTGTTGGAGTAGGAATATATGTAATCGCTTTCCTCAGCTGCTGAGCTCAGGAGTTTACAAAGCTAATTATACAAGTTTATATGCGAATTCGGGAATCGAAATTTCCTCTCAGAATTTTCATATTGTCATCATCAACACATGTAGTTGACCATGTGCATATTTCCCCCACACTCCATATTAACAACAATAGACGAGTTTACGGTTGTGAAACTGAGATCGAGCGTATCTATGTTAATCAATATAAAGGCTCAGGAGAAAAACACCAGTGCTAGCGGAGGCACTACTGACCGACGGACTCGACCAACTCGAAAATTGTAAATTTTTTTGTGACTACGCACTTGAAAATTTCCACTTTTCGGAATTTTCATTTTTTTTCTGGGAGGTGTAATCTTTTTGCGATTCTTTCCTGGTAGTTGACGACTTTTTACTAAATTTCTTGGAGGGTACTGTATGCAGTCAATATTAGAAGGTGAGTTTTCATCTCGTGTAAAAAGCGCGCGCCATTCTGATCGATTTGTAAATGCCTCAGGTAGAAAGATCAAATCGGCAATATTCGTAGCATTAGGAGTTTTATTTATTCGGAGAATCAGTCGAGGTGAGATTTTCGGCGGAAAAGTTTGTCAGCGTTTTTGGAGGAATATATGTTCGCTTTCTTTAGTTGAGCTCAGCTGCTCGCTCACCCATTATAGGAGTTTACATACGAATTCGGGTAGAAGTGTTCAGAAATTAACGAAAAAATTACCAAAAAAAATTCTTTGAAATTTTTATAAAGTTAATTTGCACGCATGCACAACAATTCAGTTCTGCGCGAGCGGTCGTTTCAAGGCTTGCTGACGAAATGGCTGTTGGTGATGCCTGTTCGAATGGTACTCCCAGCAATGATAGTCTATACTACGGCTAAGTAAGCTGAGGGGTGTATGTGTAGTGGAGTTTCACACGTTTTACATGATGTGGCGTAAAACTCCAGTCGTGAAAAACGCGATATGTAGTAGTCGTGAAATAAACTTTTCACTAGTGTTTTTCATATCACTAGGGCCGCCCGTGAAACTCCAATAAATACAGTTAATAATCAATAACGTTTTGATTAGATAATAATGGAGTTTCACAACCCGTTTTACGTGAAGTGGCGTAAAACGCGATATTATTCGCGGTGATATGCAGTAGTCGTGAAATATATTTTTCATATCACTAGGGTGAAACTCCGATAAATATAATATAATTAAATACCCAATCACGAAATGACCAGATGATAATAATATAGATAACAATGGAGTTTTACCCGTTTCATGTGGAATGGCGTAAAACTCGGTGAAAAACGCGATATTCGCACTATGCAGTAGTCGTGAAATATATTTTTCACTAGTTTTTTTTGCATATCACTAGGGCCGCCCGTGAAACTCTGTTAATCGCTACGAATCAACTGAAGACACGTAGTTTCCAATTTGGTTTCATAATTATGTTTATATTAATTTTTAGAGTAGTACTCACTTGCGCTGATATGAATTAGTTTGAATATGTTATTGAAGTAGTAGATAAACATAACACGTAGCTGTCGTTAGAGGTGAGATACGATATGAAAATGTATTCGCGATGAATGACCTTTTACCAATTTGTGGAAATTTCGCTGTAGCTATATGAATACATTGACACAACGTGATTTAAATCGTGAGAAATTTCAGTGAGTAAGGGTAGAGCTAGCTTGTGAAAAGCCATATTAAAACTGAAAAGAAAACGTTAACCATTTTTTTTGGATTTCAGATGGAAATTGAAATTGGAATCGGGCAGTGTACGAGGAATGTCGGATGCGATACGTGAGTGTTGTTGTTGTTGTTCAAAACGGGTGGAATAATATCAATGGGAACCTTTTCATAGTAAAATTGGAAAAAAATTGAAAAAATGGAAAAAAAAGGACAAAAATGGAAAAAATGGAAAAAAAATAGAAAAATGGTAAAAGTACTCAAAAACGGAAGTGAAATAAAATGAAAAAGGAGAAATTGCCTTACGTTTTCCGAGATTTTCTCTAGCGTATGAGAAAGGATACTGCCTTTGTCATTCATGCTTATTTGACGTAATGTGAATCGAGGAAATTACGGTTCTGGTTTTTTCCCGAGTT
>NW_003214719.1:43192-47414 GCF_000006405.1 Perkinsus marinus ATCC 50983
ATATGTAATCGCTTTCCTCAGCTGCTGAGCTCAGGAGTTTCCTATACAGTGTTGGAGTAGGAATATATGTAATCGCTTTCCTCAGCTGCTGAGCTCAGGGGTTTCCTATACAGTGTTGGAGTAGGAATATATGTAATCGCTTTCCTCAGCTGCTGAGCTCAGGAGTTTCCTATACAGTGTTGGAGTAGGAATATATGTAATCGCTTTCCTCAGCTGCTGAGCTCAGGAGTTTCCTATACAGTGTTGGAGTAGGAATATATGTAATCGCTTTCCTCAGCTGCTGAGCTCAGGAGTTTCCTATACAGTGTTGGAGTAGGAATATATGTAATCGCTTTCCTCAGCTGCTGAGCTCAGGAGTTTCCTATACAGTGTTGGAGTAGGAATATATGTAATCGGTTTCCTCAGCTGCTGAGCTCAGGAGTTTCCTATACAGTGTTGGAGTAGGAATATATGTAATCGCTTTCCTCAGCCGCTGAGCTCAGGAGTTTCCTATACAGTGTTGGAGTAGGAATATATGTAATCGCTTTCCTCAGCTGCTGAGCTCAGGAGTTTCCTATACAGTGTTGGAGTAGGAATATATGTAATCGCTTTCCTCAGCTGCTGAGCTCAGGAGTTTCGTATACGGTGTTGGAGTAGGAATATATGTAATCGCTTTCCTCAGGTGCTGAGCTCAGGAGTTTCCTATACAGTGTTGGAGTAGGAATATATGTAATCGCTTTCCTCAGCTGCTGAGCTCAGGAGTTTCCTATACAGTGTTGGAGTAGGAATATATGTAATCGCTTTCCTCAGCTGCTGAGCTCAGGAGTTTATATACGAATTTGGGTAGAAGTGTAATACAGAAACCATAATTTTAGTAGTGTTACCGATGCAATGTAGTTGACCATGTGCATATTTTCCTCTACACATGTTTGTTGTTGGATTTATTTTTCAGGTGCACGACGGTGCGGTACACGATATGCATCTAGTGAGAATCTGGTAAAGTTGTGGGAGAACGACCAAAGTCGAAAACGCGGTCGCCGACTACTCTTACCTTCTGGAGAGGGTGAGTGGTTTCCTATGTGGTGCATGTTTGGTTTGGGAATATATTGCAGTTTGACGCACCGTAATGTGAAGAACATACTTTCCCTACTGCATATCACCGCGAATATTGCCGAGTTTTACGCAACTTCACGTAAAACGGGTGACACTCCAATGTGAATTTCTGCTCAAAAATTTCCACAGAATTTTCATTTTATCATCACCAAGAGATGTGGTTGACCACAGTGTTGGAGTAGGAATATATGTAATCGTTTTTCGCAGCTGAGCTCAGGAGTTTACGTACGAATTCGGGTAGAAACGTACAGAAATCAATGTGAATTTCCCTTGAAAAATTTCCTGAAAATTTTCATATTTTTCCATACTGGTGTTGCATATCTCTAGTATCACCGAGGCTACCTGGTAGAAGGGGATCGACCTCTCTGATGGTACGCGTGCAGAGCTGGATGTCGGGGTTTTCGGATAGTGCAGGAGATGATGGAGAGGAGGGTAGTAGTAGGGGAATTGGTGGAAAGGTGGTATGATGTGAATTAATTTGTTAAATCGCCCGTTTTACGTGAAGTGGTGTAAAACTGGGTGAAAAACGCGATATTCGCGGTGAAATGCAGTAGTTGTGAGATATGTTTTTCATATCACTAGGGCCGCCCGTGAAATTCTAATAATATAGATAACAATGGAGTTTCACCTGTTTCATGTGAAATGGGTTAATACTCCATGTGAAAACGCGGTGATATGCAGTAGTCGCGAATATTGCGTCACTAGCGTTATTTTTCATATCACGGCTGCTCGTGAAACTTGATGGAAGTTATTCCGTTCGCTGCTGATAGTAGACGTGATTTACCAGAGTTGGTGTTTTGCTGTTAAATGAATGTCCCTGGAGAAATAATATATTTTTGCATTTATGATATAGGGTAATGCGTATGTGTCATTGAGCGATTTGGTGAAAGAGTGGTATGGCATGAATGAAATCGTATCTGTTTGAAAAGGAAGTAACCGTGAATTTGGGAGTTGATTTTGGAGAAAGCGAGAATCTAATACGGTCGTGAACTTGTTTTAGAGAGTTTGAAATATTGTGGCGCGCGAAAATTTCATTGTGGTACATTATGATGAGATGCTAACGTTTTATGGTGGGTTATTTATTCCGATAAGGGTATGAACGATTATTGGTGGGTATTTGTGATGAATTTTGTGTTCAGAGACAAGCGAAGAAAAGGCCGTCCGAGTTCGTGCTTTACAGCGAGCGGAGATTTCGAGGTACTATTTGGGCGCGCGATTTTACCCGAACGATTATACAAAAAAATATTTCGAGAAAATCGTTTGGTTTTTTAGTTACTCGCGTAGTTTAATATTCCATGTGAAAGATGCGATTGAAGTGAATTGAAAATACTTGGCGAAGTAGATCATATCACATGAAAAACACATCACGTGTTTTACGCGTTTTTCACTGCTCACATGCGTTTTTCGCGAAGTGAAATGTGAAATGTGTTTTTTCATATCACGGGTGAAACTCCATTTTTATTGCATATAAATATTGTCACCAACAGTGCATATTTTCCTTTTTTTGCATCAGTTGGTTTAGTGGTGCTCCTGTGGAAGCTTTGAAAAGGGGGAATGTGAAAATATGGATGGCGGAGTATTTTTTTGAAGGATATGAAGTAAGTATGGTGGAGTGGACAAGCGTGGGTGTAAGAGTTTCAGCGGTCGTATCCCGCGGAGGTTCGAATATATGTTGGGGTATTTTTAGGTTGATCAGCTCACGCCGTCGGAGCAGGAGGAAATGGAGGTAAGAAGGGATGGCTGTGATGTGATGGTATTTTAAAAAAAATTTTATCGATTCTTTTCTATCTTTTTCTATTTTTTTTTAGTTATTCGTGAATATTTCCAAAATTTTCCTATTATTTTTGATTCTTTTTCTTTTTTTTAATTCTTTCCCATCATTTTTTTATTATTTTTGAATTTTTCCATTTATTTTTTTGTATTATTTGAAAATCTTTATCATTCCTCAGGCTATGGTAGACTACATGGAGAAATGGGCGCGCGCTAAATGGGAGGGTACTATTTTGGGGAGGTTCTGTTCGGTCGTATTTTTTGTAGGAAAACGAATCACGATTTTTGTGATTTTTTTACGAGAGGGTTTCATGATTATATTTTTCCGTAAATTTTCCGAGTTTTTCCGTCTTTTTTTCCTGAAAATTTCCACAATTGTTTGCAGTTCGAATCAATCACACGTGTTGACGTCGATAACGGGAGAAGAGCTCCTGAGCTCAGCTGAGGAAAGAGAATATATATTCTTCCAACACTGATCCCATTCCAATAACAGCTACGTTTTTCAACGTTTTTTCGTGGGTGAAATTTTCCGACTCTTCGTCCGTATATGGGAAAACTTAGTTGATCTGTTCAGATGGTATCAATGAAAATGTGAAGGTTTTCCGACTCACTAAAGATGCACTACCGAGCCTGTAAGTAATGGTGTTTTGATTCAGGCGAGCGATAAAATTATCTTTTATATGTTCTCAGTCATCGCCCAGCAATTTGCTATGCAATGACGCATATGGCGATTCCGGCTGTGACCAATCTAGCTATGACGGGGCCTGTGGTGGGTATGGGGTTCAGGTGAGTTAGCGCGCGCCCAGTTGATCGATTTGGGGGAGGGGGATGTTGTTGTTGTTAGTAAATATCGGGCGGGATCGTTGGAGTATTATTATCGACCGGGAATGGGGCGAAGCGGAGATGTGCATTTTTTGAGAAGATTTGACGAGTTCAATGATCAGAGGAAGACGCCAATTGTGTAAGAATTCCCCTGGCGGAATAATTCTCCCAGTTTAATAATCGTTCGGATTAAATTGTTTGAAGTATATTATGGGTTGTTGAAAACAATGAGAAGCTGAGCAAAAGATACATTTTTTGGGAATTTTTTCTCGGTGTACAAAAAATATTTTTATACTTTTTCGTAGAAAAGATGGTATAGAAACGAACCGATTCAGCAGGACAAGTTTTGTGAAGTAGTGGAGTTTCTTATGTGAAATGAAAAACACATTTCGCATTTCACTTCGTGGAAACCTATGTAAGCAGTGAATAACGCGTAAAACATGTTATGCGTTTTTCATGTAAAACGCGAAATTATTTTGCGTTTTACGTTTTCGAAACGTAATCGTCCACACCGGGAGAGTTGTGCGAAGTTCCGATT